>NC_066527.1:17082510-17085010 GCF_024679095.1 Eriocheir sinensis | reverse complement strand
GGTTTTAGGTGACAAGTTACAGTTTGGGGACCTGGTAGCTTGATGACTGAAGGAGTTAGGAGTGAAAATATACAGAGGGGGACAACGTAGGTATATGACTGAAGGTGTTACATAGGAGACAAAATGCAGAGTGGGGACCAGTTAGCTTCATGTTCAGAGGTTTTAGGAGACAAGATACAGTTTGGGGACTTGGTATTTTGATGACTCAAGGAGTTAGGAGTGAAAATACAGATAGTGGACAAAGCTAGATGGCTGGAGGTGTTAGGAGACAAAATGCAGAGTGGGGACCAGTTTGCTTGATGTTAGAGGTTTTAGGAGACAAGATACAGATTGGGGACCTGGTAGCTTGATGACAAAATGCAGAGAGAGTGAGCCTGATAGCTTTATAATTGATGTTAGGAGACAAAATGCAGCGAGGGGAACCAGATAGCCTTATGATTGGGGTTGGGAGATAAAATGCAGGGAGAGGGTGTTAGGTTGCTTGAGGTTTTAAGAGGCAAGATGCAGTTTGTGGACTTCGTTGCTTGATGACAGACTGTGTTGGGAGTGAAAATGCAAAAAGGGAGGACCAGGTAGCTATATAATTGGAGGGGTTAAGAGACAAGATAGAGAGAGAGGGGACCAGATAGATTTACAAGGGTGGGATGCTCGGTCAAAAGGTATCTCTCCTTGCTCATGAGGTCAGAGAGTTGGATTAAGAAATAAAAGGGTAACTAGGAGCTTGCTATACCGAAAATATGAAGAGGGGACCAGATTGTTTGATGGTTAGATGTGTTAGGGGACAATACAGAGAGGGAGCTAGATAAGTTTACTAGGGTGGGATGCTGGGTCAAAATGTGTCTCCGTTTGCGCATGACGTCAGTAGAGAAGAAGGAGAAAGGGACTGATTAAAAAAGAGGGGCCACTTGTCTCCTTTTTCACTCTTTTACTTTCCTCTCCATTGCTCTTCTGTTTCACTCTGTTCTGTTTTACTCTGTTCTCCTGTTTCACTCTGTTCTGTTTTATTCTGTTCTCCTGTTTCACTCTGTTCTGTTTTATTCTGTTCTCCTGTTTCACTCTGTTCTGTTTTACTCTGTTCTCCTGTTTCACTCTGTTCTACTCCGTCATTGTTCTCCGTCGTTCTCCATCCACGCCTGAAGTGAAGTCTGTTGAGAGTCCCTGGTGGTGGTGGTGGCGGTGGTGAATGGTGATGACGGTGGTGGTGGCGGTGGGTTGAGTTGTTTTGTGTTGTTCCATGACAAAGAAAACTGTGTTGTTGTGCTCGGAAACGGACCATCTCTCTCTCTCTCTCTCTCTCTCTCTCTCTCTCTCTCTCTCGCTCTCGCTCTCGCTTTCGCTCAGATATTCATTTCATATTTTCTTTTTTTCCTAATAGTAAAACTCTGATTCTTCGCCTTAATTGAAAAGAATAATTGTTCGAGAAAATATATAAACAAATTGAGTGAATAAGTCGACGTAGTGAAAATAAAGATACAGTCTATTAATTAATTACAAGACGAAAGATAAAAGTAAAAAAAAGGTAAAATAAAAATAAAGAAAAAAATATAAAGAAGGAAGATTAGATAAATGAAAAAAATAGTAGAAAATAAAGAGAGAATATGATAAATAAATAAATAAGTCATAAAAAAGCAATATAATAAAGTGTCCATTGATAAATAAACCAATGAATTTACATAAGTGAAGCTTTTTTTTTTGTGTGTGTGTGTGTGTGTCTTTATGTATATATTTTGTATTGATTGTTGGTAGTGTTGTGGTTGTTTTTCCTTCTTTTAGTCCTTCATTCATCTATTATTTTTTTTACATTTTTTTTCCTATTTTTCAGGTAAGAACAACACGACATCAGGTTTTGTGCAGCTCCCCTTTCCTTCTGATGGTGAGTGTTCCGTTTTCTTTTTGTGTTTTGTCTATTTGGCCAGTTTTCTTTCGTGTTTAACCTGATTTGTTATGTTTACTTTCATTTATTGTTTTTGTGTTTTTTTTGTTCCCTTTTCTATTGTGTATTATGTGTTTTGTTCCGTTTTCTATTGTGTATTATGTGTTTTGTTCCGTTTTCTATTGTGTATTATGTGTTTTGTTCCGTTTTCTATTGTGTATTATGTGTTTTGTTCCGTTTTCTATTGTGTATTATGTGTTTTGTTCCGTTTTCTATTGTGTTTTATGTGTTTTGTTCCGTTTTCTATTGTGTATTATGTGTTTTGTTCCGTTTTCTATTGTGTATTATGTGTTTTGTTCCCTTTTCTATTGTGTATTATGTGTTTTGTTCCCTTTTCTATTGTGTATTATGTGTTTTGTTCCCTTTTCTATTGTTTATTATATGTTTTGTTCCCTTTTCTATCGTCTGTCGTCTGTTTTGTCCCGTTTTCTTTGGTTAAGTGTCTGTTTTCCGTTTTCTATCGTGTATCGTCTGTTTTTTTCCGTTTTCTTCAGCAATTTATCTTTTGTTCCATTTTTTTATGGAGGTTTTGTTTTGTTATCTCATGTATCTTGTTTTATGTTCTTT
>NC_066527.1:17075010-17077510 GCF_024679095.1 Eriocheir sinensis | reverse complement strand
TCTCTCAGTCTCTTTATTTTCTCTCCCGCTCTCTCTGAGTCTTTAATTTTTCTCACTCGCTCTCTCAGTCTCTCTAATTTTTCTCACTCGCTCTCAGTCTCTTTAATTTTTCTCACTCGCTCTCTCAGTCTCTTTAATTTTTCTCACTCGCTCTGTCAGTCTCTTTAATTTTTCTCACTCACTCTGTCAGTCTCTTTAATTTTTCTCACCCGCTCTGTCAGTCTCTTTAATTTTTCTCACTCGCTCTGTCAGTCTCTTTAATTTTTCTCACTCGCTCTCTCAGTCTCTTTAATTTTATCACGCGTTTCCCCAGTACTTTATTTTTATCACTCGGTCTCTCAGTATCTTTAATTTTCTCACTCGCTCTCTCAGTCTCTTTAATTTTCTCACTCACTCTCAGTCTCTTTAATTTTCTCACTCGCTCTCTCAGTCTCTTTAATTTTCTCTCACTGCTCTCTCAGTCTCTTTAAATTTTCTCACTCGCTCTCTCAGTCTCTATAATTTTTCTCACTCGCTCTCTCAGTCTCGTTAATTTTCTCACTCGATCTCTAAGTCTCTTTAATTTTCTCACTGCTCTCTCAGTCTCTTTAATTTTCTCACTCGCTCTGTCAGTCTCTTTAATTTTTCTCACTCGCTCTCTCAGTCTCTAATTTTTCTCACTCGCTCTGTCAGTCTCTTTAATTTTTCTCACTCGCTCTCTCAGTCTCTTTAATTTTCTCACTCGCTCTCTCAGTCTCTTTAATTTTTCTCACTCGCTCTCTCAGTCTCTTTAATTTTTCTCACTCGCTCTCTCAGTCTCTTTAATTTTTCTCACTCGCTCTCTCAGTCTCTTTAATTTTTCTCACTCGCTCTCTCAGTCTCTTTAATTTTTCTCACTCGCTCTCTCAGTCTCTTTAATTTTTCTCACTCGCTCTCTCAGTCTCTTTAATTTTTCTCACTCGCTCTCTCAGTCTCTTTAATTTTTCTCACTCGCTCTGTCAGTCTCTTTAATTTTTCTCACTCGCTCTCTCAGTCTCTTTAATTTTTCTCACTCGCTCTCTCAGTCTCTTTAATTTTTCTCACTCGCTCTCTCAGTCTCTTTAATTTTTCTCACTCGCTCTCTCAGTCTCTCTAATTTTTCTCACTCGCTCTCTCAGTCTCTTTAATTTTTCTCACTCGCTCTCTCAGTCTCTCTAATTTTTCTCACTCGCTCTCTCAGTCTCTTTAATTTTTCTCACTCGCTCTCTCAGTCTCTTTAATTTTTCTCACTCGCTCTCTCAGTCTCTCTAATTTTTCTCACTCGCTCTCTCAGTCTCTTTAATTTTTCTCACTCGCTCTCTCAGTCTCTTTAATTTTTCTCACTCGCTCTCTCAGTCTCTAATTTTTCTCACTCGCTCTCTCAGTCTCTTTATTTTTCTCACCCGCTTACTAATTGTATTAAATTTTCTCACTCGCTCTCTCAGTCTCTTTAATTTTTCTCACTCGCTCTCTCAGTCTCTAATTTTTCTCACTCGCTCTCTCAGTCTCTTTAATTTTTCTCACTCGCTCTCTCAGTCTCTTTAATTTTTCTCACTCGCTCTCTCAGTCTCTTTAATTTTTCTCACTCGCTCTCTCAGTCTCTCTAATTTTTCTCACTCGCTCTTTCAGTCTCTTTAATTTTTCTCACTCGCTCTGTCAGTCTCTTTAAATTTTCTCACTCGCTCTCTCAGTCTCTAATTTTTCTCACTCGCTCTCTCAGTCTTTAAATTTTCTCACTCGCTCTTTCAGTCTTTAGTTTTCCGATTTTTGGCCCAGAAACAAAATTAATAAAAAAAAGGGACGTTCTAATATATTCTGAAAAAAAAGATACAAAAAAAACATCAGGAAAAACACATTCATTACATTTTTTTTTCTCCCTCATTTATCAAAAAATAGATTAAACCCAAAAATAGTTCAAATACATTCATTTTCCAAACATATGTAGCGTCGGATCCATTGACTTCCTGCTTTTCTCTTTCTTTTTTTTTTTTTTAAGGGAAAGGGAAATATTTACAACGTGTGATTATTTGTCTTTTTTTTTCGGCTGAACAGGAAGGAAAAAAAGTATAATAGAGGGGAAAAAAGTGTTCAGGTTGTATTTGGGGATATTTTGATTATAGAGATTTGTGTAATGATGCTCGAGATAGTAGTAGTAGTAAAAGTAGTAGTAGTAGTAGTAGTAGTAGCAGTAGTAGTAGTAGTAGTAGTAGTAGTAGTAGCAGCAGTTCACCAACCTTCGCAGATGTCTTTTCTTATTTTTTTCTCCTTTTTTATCTTCTTTTTTTTTATTTCAGTTTCCTGCATTTTCTATCTTTATTTTAAATGTTTTATGTTCTATTTACCTTTCTAATTATCCTCCGACTCCTTTCTTTCTTTTTTTCCTTCCTTCCCTCAACCTTTCAGTCCTTCAGTCATTTCTTTCTTTCATTTCCTTCCTTCTTTCTTTCCTCCATTCTTATCCATCTCCCTCCTTCCTTCCCCGATACCTTCCTTCTTTCATACC
>NC_066527.1:17012510-17070010 GCF_024679095.1 Eriocheir sinensis | reverse complement strand
CGCCCGCTGACGCCAGCAACGCCGCCAACACAACGCACCGCCACATCTGCAGAAAGAAATGTTAATACTCCCAAATATCTGTCTACACAGGCACGGGCCCAACACAAGACGTGGAACCAATCCCCACACGATCCATAAATCACACCCATCACCGCCACTCACCTCGTCCGTGTGCTTGGGTTGCGGCCACCAGGAACTTTGAGCGTGAATGCCCCGCGCGGCCCCTCCTTGACTCGGCTGGCCCTCGAGTGTCCCGCCGCCTAGGGCACGAGCAGGCGGATCGTGTGCTGGTCGACGCGCTTTTCTCATCTCGCAGATTCGAACCCCTGGCTTCGTGAACGTCAGTTGCCAATATATACCTCCGCCGGGACTCCAGGTGACAACAAGTGCTACATTACGTCAGCGAGGTTAATCTCCCCCCGATATACTTCGCTGTTTTTACACCAAACCGCATGAAAGTAGACAGCTGGATGGTGTGCACGCTGACGGCCCCGATACGGATTCGAAAAGAGGCACGCAGCTTCAAAAATACCCGCGCTGACCACTACGCCGCGGAGAAGTAAAGGTTATGAATGACCTGAGGCAAGGCACTGACACAACCGTAAAGTGACACAGGCGGCTCTCACTCTTCGTTGTTCAGTGATACCATTTATTTGGTGTCTTAATTTTTATGCTGCAGCGTCAGGAGGAAGCGATAAGGAATGCAGCGCCCCGTCAGCTCACAGCCCGACGTGCTTACAAATTACAAAATTAATTTTACCTTTATTATAAAAAAACATATTTTGTAAGCATAATAAAGTGTTTCAAGTGTTTCAAGTGTGGTGCAGAGACGGACAGACACAGACAGACAGAAAGGACACGCATACAGATACAGATTGAGATAGGCGCACACACACACACACACACACACACACACACACAGAGTCAGTAGTCAATCTCAGTCATATGTCCCCGGCCGTGAAACAGACACTTGTCACGAGTATAGGCATTTATTACACGTCCTGCACCGCTTGAAAGAGCGTGCATGGCGATGCCAGGCAGCCAGCAGCCTCTGGAGGGCACGAGGCCCCGCGTCCCGCCTGCTGCACGGGCACGCTCGCAGATAACGTACTTCCTATATTTATAAGGTCGTGAGGGATGCCGCCCCACGCGACACTTTCCACGTAGATGTGAGCGCGGCCCGGCCCTGCTCGCCGCCAGGAGGGTGTCGGCTTGTGGCGCGACACTCCCGAGGGAGGGGCGCTCGTGCCAGGACACGAGAAACACGGCAGCAAGGTAGACGGACCTCATCCCAACACATAAAAGCTTGGGAGCGTTCCTTTTCCTGCAAAGGCAGTGGAGAAACATTTTTTGACCGGCGATTTATATGATTTTAATCAAATGGAGTTATTAGTAATAGTCGTGCTGGGAAAACAGCACGCAGACCAGGGAGTCTTGTCATGTTCCGGAGTGCCTGAGGCACAGGGAGCGGCGAGCAACGCCAGGCACCGCGGAGGCGACTCACCCGCCAAGGTGCTCCTGCAGAGGCCCCGGGAACACTGCGTCCCGCTCCGCCCCGCTGACCTGCCCCGCCCCGCTAATTCGCTGTCCCGTCCCAGACGTAGCTCACCTTCTGAATGGCCAACACCAAATCTCTCAGACAACTGAAGTAAGTTCGTGGTGAATAACATTTGAAGGAACTGGTTTTAGAGAATAGCGGAAGTCAGCCAATTCACAGATCGAAATTACAAGCTTGGCGCCAGTCAGCCTCCCGACCTGAAGGAGGAACAGGACCATTACCTCTCGAATTTATCGACATTTTCCTCAATATCAAGGAATACCAGATACGTTCTCCCACCTAAGCAGCGTAACACCCTTCTTCAGGTTGAACTACTTCCAAAAGGCGACTGGTCCGAACCATTGTCTTACACCGTTAATGGAGAGCAGTCAACCAGTAACAGTTAACCATGATCCACGCAGTAGCAACCAATGCAAACTTAAGCGAAGCAGACCAACATCCCAAGTCAGTACAGCGTTAAAGCCAGCACGTCACCCACGATCTTTAGAAGCAGTCCTAGCCCAGCTCGGCAACCAACACAAACTGACCACCCAACGAACTAGACTGCCAGCCATACCTTTACCCAATCCAGTTTCTAGTTATAATAAACACTATAATGCATTTTCTAACAGATACCGAGATGAAAATTTAGTACTGTATATTAAGTGAAATTTGTAGTAGGCACATACATTTATGTGCACAATGACAAGCTGGTTATCTGGTGTCCCTAATGAGCCACGCAGACGGCGGCCTTTTGGTCGGAGCAAGAACCCTCGAGGAACAAGAGGCAGTCTGGGAAAGCCTCAAGCGACAGACAGTCCTGGCCGGACGTGGAGTCCCCGGACCTGGGGAGGGAGGCAGTGTTAGCGAGGAAGGGACGGCGGGCAAGGCGGCGATGGGCGGGTGTGGCCACGAAAGGCAAAGCAGAAACTCACCTGGTGACGGAGCCGCGGATCTCATCGGGTGCGGTGGAGGCAAGGTCCTTGGTCCAGACGGAGCGGATTTGGTTAGAAGCAAATGGTTGCCAGTGAAGAGTTTGATGTTTGAATATTTATATTCAAGTAATAATAATAGGCCTCACCAATGAGAGCCATGAAGACCAGCTATGGTTGCGGCTGTACGGAGACCGGCTGTGGTTGCGGCTGTACGGAGACCTGCTGTGGTTGCGGCTGTACGGAGACCTGCTGTGGTTGCGGCTGTACGGAGACCGGCTGTGGTTGCGGCTGTACGGAGACCTGCTGTGGTTGCGGCTGTACGGAGACCGGCTGTGGTTGCGGCTGTACGGAGACCGGCTGTGGTTGCGGCTGTACGGAGACCGGCTGTGGTTGCGGCTGTACGGAGACCTGCTGTGGTTGCGGCTGTACGGAGACCTGCTGTGGTTGCGGCTGTACGGAGACCGGCTGTGGTTGCGGCTGTACGGAGACCTGCTGTGGTTGCGG
The DNA here is from genome assembly GCF_024679095.1 of Eriocheir sinensis. Lineage (NCBI taxonomy): Eukaryota > Metazoa > Arthropoda > Malacostraca > Decapoda > Varunidae > Eriocheir > Eriocheir sinensis. The sequence continues at coordinate 17,067,034 of NC_066527.1, read as the reverse complement.
CTGTACGGAGACCTGCTGTGGTTGCGGCTGTACGGAGACCTGCTGTGGTTGCGGCTGTACGGAGACCTGCTGTGGTTGCGGCTGTACGGAGACCTGCTGTGGTTGCGGCTGTACGGAGACCTGCTGTGGTTGCGGCTGTACGGAGACCTGCTGTGGTTGCGGCTGTACGGAGACCTGCTGTGGCTGCGGCTGTACGGAGACCGGCTGTGGCTGCGGCTGTACGGAGACCGGCTGTGGCTGCGGCTGTACGGAGACCGGCTGTGGTTGCGGCTGTACGGAGACCGGCTGTGGCTGCGGCTGTACGGAGACCGGCTGTGGTTGCGGCTGTACGAAGACCTGCTGGGGCTCCGGCTCGGGCACTACAAACACCGGCGGCTGGGGCTGGGGCAGCTCCCGCACAAACACCTGTTGGGCCGGAGCTCTCGGGACGCAAGTTACTACTGACGCTGTCCTGATCCAACAACCACGTCGTCAGCCAGGGGCGTCCCGTCACATCTAAACATCACCAGTACCACCTCCAGCAAGGTACGACATCGTAGAACACCAGGATGATAAACGCCATAATAGGCACGGCAAGATCGCAAAAATTTTACTGCACAAGAAAACTACCACCCTGATCACCCTCATCACGCAGGCATCGCTCACCACGTCCGTGTCTTTAGATCTAAGGCTCCAAATACTCTGGCTCTGCCCCGCCCCGCGCCGCTGCTCCTCGCCTCGGCCGCCGCCGCCGCCACCATCACTGCCGCCAGCAAGATACCGCACCACATCTACAACGGACAAACATCAAGAGCTGCTGCGCTGCAGCATGGTAGACGCCACAATAGGCACAGCAAAACAATTAAAGATTAACTGCACAACAAAACCAGCACCCTGACCGCCCCTGTCACGCAAGCATCGCTTACCTTGTCCGTGTGTTCGGGTTTAAGGGCCCGTACTTATAAAGAGTATGTTTCGCTTATGTGAGGCATAAATCAAGAAAATGGCGGACACCGAGACATAAGGGAAGCATAACCCTTAGGTTTCAACTAAGCGGAACATAAACTGACTCGCCAGCTACGCGCGGGGTGGAGGTAACATTGCAATCCTTAGGTCGACCTAAGCGAGGCATAACAGTCAAAATGGCGGAGGTAGTGGGTGCGCGTCCGCGGCAGCTGAGGACTTTTCGGGCACGAAGAGACGTCCTTGATGAACTTCCGGACCCGGAATTGATCAAGAGGTACCGCCTGGACCGTGCAGGGATACTCTTTGTGACCGATTTGGTGCGTGAGGCCTTGACTGCTCCTACAAACAGGAACCAAGCCCTCTCCCCTGAGATGAAGGTCCTCATAACACTGAGGTATCTTGCTACGGGCAAAATGCAGCAGTGTAGCAGCGACGACTTGGGGCCTTCACAACAGACCGTCAGCAGGGTCACCCGGGAGACTGTGTACGCCCTTGCGGCAGCTGTTCTTGCTGCTGCTGATGATGATGATGATGTGGCTGGGGGTGAGGCTGTGGTCCCTCCTGCTGCTGCTCCTGGTGTAGCTGCTGCTGCTGGTGTAGCTGCTGCTGCTGTTGCTGCTGACCTCGCTGGCTGCTGAGGGGCTCTAGAGGTCGGGGCTGGCTGTCCATGGCTGCTGACTGCTAGCTTGAAGCTCGCGGGAATGTTTGTTTACATGTTTGAGGGGCTACGTCCTTAATTTTATCATTATTCCATGTGATGTTGGTCTATGCATCGTCAACAATACCCGAAAATACTTTTCTTTATTTTATACATATTTCCAATACGTCAATATGCTTTTAACATCAAAATTATACCAAATTCCAACATTTTATTTTGAGTTGGTATCCCTTTCTTAGGTGCAGCTGAGGGGTTGGCAACGATGTACTAATACTCGCTTATGTCGAGCTGGTTATGTTGAGGGGGTGAAACATAAGGAGGGGGGTTATGTCTCGTCATTGTTAATACTCGGATATGTTTCAGTTTACGTCTCACATAAATTTTTTTACAAGTACGGGGCCCAGATACTCTGGCTCTGCCCCGCCCCGCGCCGCTGCCCCTCGCCTCGGCCGCCCCCGCCGTCGCCGCCGTGGGAACGAGAAACAGGTCGTGTGGTGGTCCGTTCACTTCAGCCGGATCCCCGCACGACCTGACTCCTGGCCGGGTCAGTGAAGAAGCTGCTGATTGGCTGTTGCCTGGTGAGGTGTTTCCGTCCCCCCCAACCCAACAGCCTCATGAATGCTTAGGAGCCATTAACATCTCATAGTCATGTATCACGGCAACCACCTGAAATTCGCCTGCGACGCTAACGGGCTGGGACAATCCATCAGGCCCCTCGAGAGCGCCCGCCGGCGTTATAGGCAGCACGAGAAGTGTTGCACAACAAAAGCAGTTTTAACATTTGTGATTAGGCAACGATTGTACAACAAGATTTCTAAAACTACATAGTAAATAAAAGAAAATACATTGAGTATGTCAGTAAATAACACTGCTACACCGCTTTTTACTAAGCAGCAATTTTTGCAAATAATTTATTCACTTTATTTTAAACCTGTTCCGTAAAGCTCTCCTCGAAACGACGGTCATTATGATTAAGTTCCATCGAAGAGGAGACAGCGAACTGTTTGTGCGTGTGTATGGTGGTAGTGGTGGTGGTGGTGGGGAGGGGGGGGGGGGTTCCGTCCCGAGTACCCAACGATGTCGGTTGGAGAAAAGATATATGGGATTGGTTGGAGGCATTGTAATACTCCTTCTAGACCTTCTCATGGCGTCCTAATTAGGAAGGACCCACGCCTCCCCTTTATTACCAGAGTTTGCTGGGCAGCAGAGCAGGTACGTACTACAGTATACATCTGATACTACTTTGAGAGCTGTAAAGCTTTAGATTAATTCTGGAACAGAATATACTGCGCCATATATTGGAACCTACACAAGTTTATATGCCTCCTAAGTTACTAAGAAAAAATATGAAAAATTTCCAATGTCTCGAGCGATTCAAACTAACTTCTGATCAAAGTCACGATAAAGAACAAACAAGGGAGTACAGGAGCACATTTATTTACACAATGATAAGCAGGTTATTGACAAACTTATCTACTGCCAATGAGCCACGCAGATGGCGGCCTTCCGGTCGGAGCAAGAGTCCTGGAGGAGGAAGAGGCCGTCTGTGGAAGCCTCCAGCGAGAGGCAGTCTTGGCCGACCGTGGAGTCCCCGGACCTGGTGAGGAAGACAGTGTTAGCGAGGAGGGTGCGGCGGGGAAGGCGGCAATGGGAGAGTGGCTATGAATGGCAGAGCCGAAACTCACCTGGTGATGGAGCCGCGGATTTCATAGGGCGCTGTGGAGGCAAGGTCCCTGGTCCAGACGGATGGGATTTGGTCTGGAAGTACAGGTTTGCCAGTGAAAATCACACTAGCTTGAATATTTATAGTACCAATAATAAGGTACTCATTTCTTTGAATATTTATATGAAAGTATTAATAGGCCTATCAATGAGCCATGAACGAGGGGAACATGCACGGTAAAATAAACTCACGCTGGAGGAGCAGCTCGAAGAAGTAATCGAAATCAGTAGTGCGATCGACGCTGTATAGGTCAAAGCTGCCGCGTCGGTTCATCACTGTTACCTCGCCGAGGCCGCGGCAGTAGTCTCTGGCGGCGGACTGGGAGAAACTGTGGCCGGGCAGGTTGCACCAGGAGAAGTGGTAGACTCGGCCCTGGTAGGTGGTGTGGACCTGGGGACGTGAGCGGCGGTCAGTGGGAGGGAAGCATCGTCAAGAGTATTAGTGCAACAAGAGTCTAGAGGGAGTGACTCACCAGGGAGTAAGTGGCCGGACAGGCGGAAGACACTTGCGGCTGGACGCTCTGGATCACCGCCGCCTGCTGTGAGAACGAGGGGAGCATCTGGAACATTGGGCGTGGCTGGGGCTGCACAAACACCTGCTGTGACTCAGGTTGTACAAACACCTGTGGCTGAGGCTGCTGCTGGACGAAGACCTGCTGGGGCCGCTCCTGTACAAACAGCTGTTGTGGCCGGGGCTGTCGGGACGCAAAGAACTGCTGACGCTGTCCTGACCCAACGACCACGTCGTCAGCCAGGGGCGTCCCGTCATAACTAAATCGACTCTGGCCGCCCGCCGCCGCCACCATCACTGCCGCCAGCAAGATACTGCACCACATCTACAACGGACAAACATTAAGAACTGCAGCAGGGTAGACGACGAAATAGGCACGGAAAAATAACTAAAAGATTAACTGCTGAAAACCAGCACCCTGACCGCCCCTGTCACGCAAGCATCGCTTACTTCGTCCGTGTGTTTATGTCCAAGACTCCAGATACTCTGGCTCAGCCCCGCTCCGCGCCGCTGCTCCTCGCCTCGCCCGCCGCCGCCGTGGGCACGAGCAGCGGGTCGTGTGGTGGTCCGTTCACCTCAGCCGGATCCCCGCACGACCTGACTCCAGGTCAGTGAAGAAGCTGCTGATTGGCTGTTGCCTGGTGAGGTGTTTCCGTCCCCCCCTAACCAAACAGCCTCATGAATGCTTAGGAGCCATTAACATCTCATAGTCATGTATCACGGCAACCACCTGAAATTCGCCTGCGACCCTAACGGGCTGGGACAATCCATCAGGCCCCTCCGGAGAGCCTGGCGGCGCTATAGGCAGCACGAGAAGAAAGTGTTGCACAACAAAGGCAGCTTTAACACTGTGTTTAAGCAACGATTGTACAACTATAACACGATTTCTAAAACTACATAGTAAATAGAAGAAAATACATTGAGTATGTCAGTAAATAACACTGCTACACCGCTTTTTACTTATCAGCAATTTTTGCAAAAAATAATTTATTCACTTTATTTTAAACTTGTTCCGTAAAGCTCTTCTCGATACGACGATCATTATGATTAAAGTGCCATCGAAGAAGAGACACCGAAGTGTGTGTGTGTGTGTGTGTGTGTGTGTGTGTGTGTGTGTGTGTGTGTAATTCACCTCTTGGTCTGCTGCGGGTCTCTCGAGACAGCCAGCCGTTCCCTTACTGAAGAGAACAGAGCTCATAGTACCGATCTTTGGGTAGGACTGACACCACTCACACACAACACACCGCGACAACGAGGTCACAACTCCTTGCCTGACGTCGCGTACCTACTCACTGCTAGGTGAACAGGGGCTACACGTGAAAGAAGATAAACCCAACTTATCCTCACCCGGCCGGGGAATTGAACTCCGGTCCTTCTGCTTGTGAGGCAATCGCTCTATCCACTGAGCTTCCGGGCCGTGTGTGTCTGTGGGTGTGGGTGGGTGGGTTCCGTCCTGAGTACCCAACGATGTCGGCTGGAGAGAGGGGAGGGGAGACATGGGGGTGGCTGTAGGCTGGTGCCAGATGGGGAACATTTTACACCAGGTGGTTGGTGAGTGGTCAGTGTGTGGGTACTGCATCCAGGAGGACGTGGGTTCGAGTCCCGCCCCCTGCCATAAGCTGGGATATTTCAGCAACCGTCGAGTGGCCTGAAACTACCCACATGTTGTCCTGAAAACCACCTATCAACCCGGACTCTGGATTCCCTCTGTAAAACGAAATCAAAGATGAGCTCCAGGAGGGCAGCATGAGCCAAGCAAAATGGCGCCACTATAAATATTTGCCTGCCCCATAACAATCTGGGGCCGACCATCAGGCATCACCAAGAACGCCCTTCCCAGCCATGAGCAGACCGTAAAATAAAAACTTTTCATGACATTTCCGGAGCAGTAAGCCATCACGTAAACAGAAACGCCGTAACTTTTGAATCAAATGGTGTCGCGGTTCGGAGCGTCAAGCCATTAAAGGATGAACCAGGGCGAGGCGTTTCGAGCTCCGGTGCCGTCAGGAATGGGAGTCAAGTGAGGGGTATCAGTACCCTGACCCTTCGTGTCTCTGTAAGCACCATAATTTTACTCGTGAAGTTCAGTAAAGGTTGAACGCGTCGCCGCGCGAGATCAGCTGCTTGGTGCCTCACTCGTATTTTTAACCTTTACCCGATATTGAAATACCCCGTCGGAGGTCGTCGGAGAACCTGCGCTGTCCAATGAGCCGCGAAACACGTCGACTTGCAAAAGATTTATGGCCGAAGCTACTTTCTCATCAGTATTAATCTGACAATGCTTTTCCTGCGCTACCGTAAATGAATTTGGTAATTTTTAAAGTGACATATCACGTGTTTCGTCGGTCCGATATAAACCAAATATAGGGTGCCGCATCTGTTCAAACAATGATATAAACCAAATATAGAGTGCCGCATCTGTTCAAACAATGATATAAACCAAATATAGAGTGCCGCATCTGTTCAAACAATGATATAAACCAAATATAGGGTGACGCATCTGTTCAAACAATGATATAAACCAAATATAGAGTGCCGCATCTGTTCAAACAATGATATAAACCAAATATAGAGTGCCGCATCTGTTCAAACAATGATATAAATCAAATATAGAGTGCCGCATCTGTTCAAACAATGATATAAATCAAATATAGGGTGACGCATCTGTTCAAACAATGATATAAACCAAATAGAGTGCCGCATCTGTTCAAACAATGATATAAACCAAATAGAGTGCCGCATCTGTTCAAACAATGATATAAACCAAATAGAGTGCCGCATCTGCTCAAACAATGATATAAACCAAATAAAAAGTGCCGCAACTGTTCACATAAAGATATAAATCAAATAGTGCCGCATCTCTTCAAACAAAGAATTTAATGTCTACGACCCACGTAAATTGGGTAGGCGGTGGCTGAACTGGTAGCGTACTGGGCCCACATTCACCGCGTGATGGACGCGGGTTCGAATCCCCATGCTACCACCTCGGATTTTTCAGTCACCGCCGAGTGGCTTAACTACCCACATGCCGTCCTTTAGACCACCCATCAACCCGGACTCTAGGAGGAAGCCGTCCAAGCGAATCAAGAGAGTTCCGGGGGGGGCAAGCATGAACCAATGCAAGATGACGCCACTATAAAAACTCGCCTGCGCCGGAACGGGCTAGGCCGACCATCAGACCCCACCTGGAAGCAGCCTTGGGCCGACCATCAGGCCCCACCGGTAAGTTGCCTACCGGCGCAACAGGCAGCAACGTAAAAAAAATAAACATTCAGTCAAATAACCACCAATTCAGAGATTTGATAAACAACCATTTTTCAAGGAACAACCAAGTTGCGTCTGTGCATTTATTATAATGTTAACATGTCTAACAATTCCTTCCAAGACTTTCTAATGGCGTCCTAATTAGGAAGGGCCCCACGCTCCCCCTTGACTGAGTTTGTTGGGCAGCATAACACGTACGTATTACAGTATACATGCGGTATTGCTTTGAACTTTAAGATTCTTTGAGACAATATGCTGGATCATATAATGGGACATACGCAAGTCTTTGTCCTAAGAATTATTTTTTTTCAACCAGTCTCAAATGATTCAAACTAACTTCTGATCAAAGTCACGATAAAGAACAAACAAGGGAGTACAGGAGCACATTTATTTACACAATGATAAGCAGGTTATTGACAAACTTATCTACTGCCAATGAGCCACGCAGACGGCGGCCTTCCGGTCGGAGCAAGAGTCCTGGAGGAGGAAGAGGCCGTCTGTGGAAGCCTCCAGCGAGAGGCAGTCTTGGCCGACCGTGGAGTCCCCGGACCTGGTGAGGAAGACAGTGTTAGCGAGGAGGGTGCGGCGGGGAAGGCGGCAATGGGAGAGTGGCTATGAATGGCAGAGCCGAAACTCACCTGGTGATGGAGCCGCGGATTTCATAGGGCGCGGTGGAGGCAAGGTCCCTGGTCCAGACGGAGGGGATTTGGTCTGCAAGTAAAGGTTTGTCAGTGAAAATCACACAAGCTTGAATATTTATAGTACCAATAATAAGGTACTCATTTCTTTGAATATTTATATTAAAGTATTATAGGCCTATCAATGAGCCATGAACGAGGGGAACATGCACGGTAGAGTAAACTCACGCTGGAGGAGCAGCTCGAAGAAGTAATCGAAATCAGTAGTGCGATCGACGCTGTATAGGTCAAAGCTGCCGCGTCGGTTCATCACTGTTACCTCGCCGAGGCCGCGGCAGTAGTCTCTGGCGGCGGACTGGGAGAAACCGTGGCCGGGCAGGTTGCACCAGGAGAAGTGGTAGACTCGGCCCTGGTAGGTGGTGTGGACCTGGGGACGGGAGCGGCGGTCAGCGGGAGGGAAGCATCGTCAAGAGTATTGGTGCAACACGAGTCTAGAGGGAGTGACTTACCAGGGAGTAAGTGGCCGGACAGGCGGAAGACACTTGCGGCTGGACGCTCTGGATCACCGCCGCCTGCTGTGAGAACGAGGGGAGCATCTGGAACATGGGGCGTGGCTGGGGCTGCACAAACACCTGCTGTGGCTCAGGCTGTACAAACACCTGTGGCTGAGGCTGCTGCTGGACGAAGACCTGCTGGGGCCGCTCCTGTACAAACAGCTGTTGTGGCCGGGGCTGTCGGGACGCAAAGAACTGCTGACGCTGTCCTGACCCAACGACCACGTCGTCATCTAGGGGCGTCCCGTCATAACTAAATCGACTCTGGCCGCCCGCCGCCGCCACCATCACTGCCGCCAGCAAGATACTGCACCACATCTACAACGGACAAAACATTAAGAATTACAGCAGGGTAGACGACGAAATAGGCACGGCAAAATAACTAAAGATTAACTGCTTAAAATCAGCACCCTGACCGCCCCTGTCACGCAAGCATCGCATACCTCGTCCGTGTGTTTATGTCCAAGACTCCAGATACTCTGGCTCAGCCCCGCTCCGCGCCGCTGCTCCTCGCCTCGGCCGCCGCCGCCGTGGGCACGAGCAGCGGGTCGTGTGGTGGTCCGTTCACCTCAGCCGGATCCCCGCACGACCTGACTCCAGGTCAGTGAAGAAGCTGCTGATTGGCTGTTGCCTGGTGAGGTGTTTCCGTCCCCCCCTAACCAAACAGCCTCATGAATGCTTAGGAGCCATTAACATCTCATAGTCATGTATCACGGCAACCACCTGAAATTCGCCTGCGACCCTAACGGGCTGGGACAATCCATCAGGCCCCTCCGGAGAGCCTGGCGGCGCTATAGGCAGCACGAGAAGAAAGTGTTGCACAACAACAGCAGTTTTAACACTGTGTTTAAGCAACGATTGTACAACTATAACACGATTTCTAAAACTACATAGTAAATAGAAGAAAATACATTGAGTATGTCAGTAAATAACACTGCTACACCGCTTTTTACTTATCAGCAATTTTTGCAAAAAATAATTTATTCACTTTATTTTAAACTTGTTCCGTAAAGCTCTCCTCGATACGACGATCATTATGATTAAAGTGCCATCGAAGAAGAGACAGCGAAGTGTGTGTGTGTGTGTGTGTGTGTGTGTGTGTGTGTGTGTGTGTGTGTAATTCACCTCTTGGTCTGCTGCGGGTCTCTCGAGACAGCCAGCCGTTCCCCTACGGAAGAGAACAGAGCTCATAGTACCGATCTTTGGGTAGGACTGAGACCACTCACACACAACACACCGCGACAACGAGGTCACAACTCCTTGCCTGACGTCGCGTACCTACTCACTGCTAGGTGAACAGGGGAATTGAACTCCGGTCCTTCTGCTTGTGAGGCAAACGCTCTATCCACTGAGCTTCCGGGCCGTGTGTGTGTGGGTGTGGGTGTGGGTGGGTTCCGTCCTGAGTACCCAACGATGTCGGCTGGAGAGAGGGGAGGGGAGACATGGGGGTGGTTGTAGGCTGGTGCCAGATGGGGAACATTTTACACCAGGTGGTTGGTGAGTGGTCAGTGTGTGGGTACTGCATCCAGGAGGACGTGGGTTCGAGTCCCGCCCCCTGCCATAAGCTGGGATATTTCAGCAACCGTCGAGTGGCCTGAAACTACCCACATGTTGTCCTGAAAACCACCTATCAACCCGGACTCTGGATTCCCTCTGTAAAACGAAATCAAAGATGAGCTCCAGGGGGGCAGCATGAGCCAAGCAAAATGGCGCCACTATAAATATTTGCCTGCCCCATAACAATCTGGGGCCGACCATCAGGCCTCACCAAGAACGCCCTTCCCAGCCATGAGCAGAACGTAAAATAAAAACTTTTCATGACATTTCCGGAGCAGTAAGCCATCACGTAAACAGAAACGCCGTAACTTTTGAATCAAATGGTGTCGCGGTTCGGAGCGTCAAGCCATTAAAGGATGAACCAGGGCGAGGCGTTTCGAGCCCCGGTGCCGTCAGGAATGGGAGTCAAGTGAAGGGTATCAGTACCCTGACCCTTCGTGTCACTGTAAGCACCATAATTTTACTCGTGAAGTTCAGTAAAGGTTGAACGCGTCGCCGCGCGAGATCAGCTGCTTGGTGCCTCACTCGTATTTTTAACCTTTACCCGATATTGAAATACCCCGTCGGAGGTCGTCGGAGAACCTGCGCTGTCCAATGAGCCGCGAAACACGTCGACTTGCAAAAGATTTATGGCCGAAGCTACTTTCTCATCAGTATTAATCTGACAATGCTTTTCCTGCGCTACCGTAAATGAATTTGGTAATTTTTAAAGTGACATATCACGTGTTTCGTCGGTCCGATATAAACCAAATATAGGGTGCCGCATCTGTTCAAACAGTGATATAAACCAAATATAGAGTGACGCATCTGTTCAAACAATGATATAAACCAAATAGAGTGCCGCATCTGTTCAAACAATGATATAAACCAAATAGAGTGCCGCATCTGCTCAAACAATGATATAAACCAAATTGTTTGAGCTATGATATAAATCAAATAGAGTGCCGCATCTGTTCAAACAATGATATAAATCAAATAGAGTGCCGCATCTGCTCTAACAATTATATTAACCAAATAAAAAGTGCCGCAACTGTTCACATAAAGATATAAATCAAATAGTGCCGCATCTCTTCAAACAAAGAATTTAATGTCTACGACCCACGTAAATTGGGTAGGCGGTGGCTGAACTGGTAGCGTACTGGGCCCACATTCACCGCGTGATGGACGCGGGTTCGAATCCCCATGCTACCACCTCGGATTTTTCAGTCACCGCCGAGTGGCTTAACTACCCACATTCTGTCCTTTAGACCACCCATCAACCCGGACTCTAGGAGGAAGCCGTCCAAGCGAATCAAGAGAGTTCCGGGGGGGGCAAGCATGAAGCAATGCAAGATGACGCCACTATAAAAACTCGCCTGCGCCGGAACGGGCTAGGCCGACCATCAGACCCCACCTGGAAGCAGCCTTGGGCCGACCATCAGGCCCCACCGGTAAGTTGCCTACCGGCGCAACAGGCAGCAACGTAAAAAAAATAAACATTCAGTCAAATAACCACCAATTCAGAGATTTGATAAACAACCTCCATTTTTCAAGGAACAACCAAGTTGCGTCTGTGCATTTATTATAATGTTAACATGTCTAACAATTCCTTCCAAGACTTTCTAATGGCGTCCTAATTAGGAAGGGCCCCACGCTCCCCCTTGACTGAGTTTGTTGGGCAGCATAACACGTACGTATTACAGTATACATGCGGTATTGCTTTGAACTTTAAGATTCTTTGAGACAATATGCTGGATCATATAATGGGACATACGCAAGTCTCCTTGTCCTAAGAATTATTTTTTTTCAACCAGTCTCAAATGATTCAAACTAACTTCTGATCAAAGTCACGATAAAGAACAAACAAGGGAGTACAGGAGCACATTTATTTACACAATGATAAGCAGGTTATTGACAAACTTATCTACTGCCAATGAGCCACGCAGACGGCGGCCTTCCGGTCGGAGCAAGAGTCCTGGAGGAGGAAGAGGCCGTCTGTGGAAGCCTCCAGCGAGAGGCAGTCTTGGCCGACCGTGGAGTCCCCGGACCTGGTGAGGAAGACAGTGTTAGCGAGGAGGGTGCGGCGGGGAAGGCGGCAATGGGAGAGTGGCTATGAATGGCAGAGCCGAAACTCACCTGGTGATGGAGCCGCGGATTTCATAGGGCGCGGTGGAGGCAAGGTCCCTGGTCCAGACGGAGGGGATTTGGTCTGCAAGTAAAGGTTTGTCAGTGAAAATCACACAAGCTTGAATATTTATAGTACCAATAATAAGGTACTCATTTCTTTGAATATTTATATTAAAGTATTATAGGCCTATCAATGAGCCATGAACGAGGGGAACATGCACGGTATAGTAAACTCACGCTGGAGGAGCAGCTCGAAGAAGTAATCGAAATCAGTAGTGCGATCGACGCTGTATAGGTCAAAGCTGCCGCGTCGGTTCATCACTGTTACCTCGCCGAGGCCGCGGCAGTAGTCTCTGGCGGCGGACTGGGAGAAACCGTGGCCGGGCAGGTTGCACCAGGAGAAGTGGTAGACTCGGCCCTGGTAGGTGGTGTGGACCTGGGGACGGGAGCGGCGGTCAGCGGGAGGGAAGCATCGTCAAGAGTATTGGTGCAACACGAGTTTAGAGGGAGTGACTTACCAGGGAGTAAGTGGCCGGACAGGCGGAAGACACTTGCGGCTGGACGCTCTGGATCACCGCCGCCTGCTGTGAGAACGAGGGGAGCATCTGGAACATGGGGCGTGGCTGGGGCTGCACAAACACCTGCTGTGGCTCAGGCTGTACAAACAGCTGTGGCTGAGGCTGCTGCTGGACGAAGACCTGCTGGGGCCGCTCCTGTACAAACAGCTGTTGTGGCCGGGGCTGTCGGGACGCAAAGAACTGCTGACGCTGTCCTGACCCAACGACCACGTCGTCATCTAGGGGCGTCCCGTCATAACTAAATCGACTCTGGCCGCCCGCCGCCGCCACCATCACTGCCGCCAGCAAGATACTGCACCACATCTACAACGGACAAAACATTAAGAATTACAGCAGGGTAGACGACGAAAAAGGCACGGCAAAATAACTAAAGATTAACTGCTTAAAATCAGCACCCTGACCGCCCCTGTCACGCAAGCATCGCATACCTCGTCCGTGTGTTTATGTCCAAGACTCCAGATACTCTGGCTCAGCCCCGCTCCGCGCCGCTGCTCCTCGCCTCGGCCGCCGCCGCCGTGGGCACGAGCAGCGGGTCGTGTGGTGGTCCGTTCACCTCAGCCGGATCCCCGCACGACCTGACTCCAGGTCAGTGAAGAAGCTGTTGATTGGCTGTTGCCTGGTGAGGTGTTTCCGTCCCCCCCTAACCAAACAGCCTCATGAATGCTTAGGAGCCATTAACATCTCATAGTCATGTATCACGGCAACCACCTGAAATTCGCCTGCGACCCTAACGGGCTGGGACAATCCATCAGGCCCCTCCGGAGAGCCTGGCGGCGCTATAGGCAGCACGAGAAGAAAGTGTTGCACAACAAAGGCAGCTTTAACACTGTGTTTAAGCAACGATTGTACAACTATAACACGATTTCTAAAACTACATAGTAAATAGAAGAAAATACATTGAGTATGTCAGTAAATAACACTGCTACACCGCTTTTTACTTATCAGCAATTTTTGCAAAAAATAATTTATTCACTTTATTTTAAACTTGTTCCGTAAAGCTCTCCTCGATACGACGATCATTATGATTAAAGTGCCATCGAAGAAGAGACAGCGAAGTGTGTGTGTGTGTGTGTGTGTGTGTGTGTGTGTGTGTGTGTGTAATTCACCTCTTGGTCTGCTGCGGGTCTCTCGAGACAGCCAGCCGTTCCCCTACGGAAGAGAACAGAGCTCATAGTACCGATCTTTGGGTAGGACTGAGACCACTCACACACAACACACCGCGACAACGAGGTCACAACTCCTTGCCTGACGTCGCGTACCTACTCACTGCTAGGTGAACAGGGGCTACACGTGAAAGAAGATAAACCCAACTTATCCTCACCCGGCCGGGGAATTGAACTCCGGTCCTTCTGCTTGTGAGGCAAACGCTCTATCCACTGAGCTTCCGGGCCGTGTGTGTCTGTGGGTGTGGGTGTGGGTGGGTTCCGTCCTGAGTACCCAACGATGTCGGCTGGAGAGAGGGGAGGGGAGACATGGGGGTGGTTGTAGGCTGGTGCCAGATGGGGAACATTTTACACCAGGTGGTTGGTGAGTGGTCAGTGTGTGGGTACTGCATCCAGGAGGACGTGGGTTCGAGTCCCGCCCCCTGCCATAAGCTGGGATTTTTCAGTAACCGTCGAGTGGCCTGAAACTACCCACATGTTGTCCTGAAGACCACCTATCAACCCGGACTCTAGATTCCCTCTGTAAAACGAAATCAAAGATGAGCTCCGGGGGGCAGCATGAGCCAAGCAAAATGGCGCCACTATAAATATTTGCCTGCCCCATAACAATCTGGGGCCGACCATCAGGCCTCACCAAGAACGCCCTTCCCAGCCATGAGCAGAACGTAAAATAAAAACTTTTCATGACATTTCCGGAGCAGTAAGCCATCACGTAAACAGAAACGCAGTAACTTTTGAATCAAATGGTGTCGCGGGTCGGAGCGTCAAGCCATTAAAGGATGAACCAGGGCGAGGCGTTTCGAGCCCCGGTGCCGTCAGGAATGGGAGTCAAGTGAAGGGTATCAGTACCCTGACCCTTCGTGTCTCTGTAGGCACCATAATTTTACTCGTGAAGTTCAGTAAAGGTTGAACGCGTCGCCGCGCGAGATCAGCTGCTTGGTGCCTCACTCGTATTTTTAACCTTTACCCGATATTGAAATACCCCGTCGGAGGTCGTCGGAGAACCTGCGCTGTCCAATGAGCCGCGAAACACGTCGACTTACAAAAGATTTATGGCCGAAGCTACTTTCTCATCAGTATTAATCTGACAATGCTTTTCCTGCGCTACCGTAAATTAATTTGGTAATTTTTAAAGTGACATATCACGTGTCTCGTCGGTCCGATATAAACCAAATATAAGGTGCCGCATCTGTTCAAACAGTGATATAAACCAAATATAGAGTGACGCATCTGTTCAAACTGATATAAACCAAGTAAAGAGTGCCGCATCTGCTCAAACAATGATATAAACCAAATATAAGGTGCCGCATCTGTTCAAACAATGATATAAACCAAATATAGAGTGCCGCATCTGTTCAAACAATGATATAAACCAAATATAGAGTGCCGCATCTGTTCAAACAATGATATAAACCAAATATAGAGTGCCGCATCTGTTCAAACAATGATATAAACCAAATATAGGGTGCCGCATCTGTTCAAACAATGATATAAACCAAATAAAAAGTGCCGCAACTTTAAATAAGGATATCAAATAGTGCCGCATCTCTTCAAACAAAGCATTTAATGTCTACGACCCACGTAAATTGGGTAGATGGTGGCTGAACTGGTAGCGTACTGGGCCCACATTCTCCGCGTGATGGACTACGCAGGTTCAAATCCCCACGCTACCACCTCGGATTTTTCAGTTACCGCCGAGTGGCTTAAAACTACCCACATTCTGTCCTTTAGACCACCCATCAACCCGGACTCTAGGAGGAAGCCGTCCAAGCGAATCAAGAGAGAGTTCCGGGGGGGCAAGCATGAGCCAATGCAAGATGGCGCCACTATAAACACTCGGCTGCGCCATAACGGGCTGGGCCGACCATCAGACCCAACCTGGAAGAAGCCTTGGGCCGACCATCAGGCCCCACCGGAAAGATGCCTACCAGCGCAACAGGCAGCAACGTAAAAAAAAAAAAAAAAAAGTCTACCACCAATTCAGAGAATTATTGATAAGCAGAATCTCCATTTTTCAAGGAACAGCAACCAAGTTGTGTCTGCGCATTAATGCTATTAGGTCTAACAATTCCTTTCATGACTTTCTAATGGAGTCCTAATTAGGAAGGGCCCACGCCCCCCCTCGACTGGGTTTGTTGGGCAGCAGAACATGGCGTCCTAATTAGGAAGGGCCCACGCCCCCCCTTGACTGGGTTTGTTGGGCAGCATAACACGTACGTATTACAGTATACATGCGGTATTGCTTTGAACTTTAAAACCATTTAGATTAATTTTGAGACAATATGCTGGATAATATAATGGGACATACGCAAGTCTCATCCTCCTAAGATAAGAAAATCTTTTTTTTCAACCAGTCTCAAATGATTCAAACTAACTTTTGATCAAAGTCACGATAAAAAACAAGGGAGTACATGATCACATTTATTTACACAATGATAAGCAGTTTCTTGATAAATCTTTTATCTGCTATTCCCAATGAGCCACGCAGACGGCGGCCTTCCGGTCGGAGCAAGAGCCCTGGAGGAGGAAGAGGCCGTCTGTGGAAGCCTCCAGCGAGAGGCAGTCTTGGCCAGCCGTCGAGTCCCCGGACCTGGTGAGGAAGACAGTGTTAGCGAGGAGGGTGCAGCGGGGAAGGCGGCAATGGGAGAGTGGCTATGAATGGCAGAGCCGAAACTCACCTGGTGATGGAGCCGCGAATTTCATAGGGCGCTGTGGAGGCAAGGTCCCTGGTCCAGACGGAGGGGATTTGGTCTGCAAGTAAAGGTTTGCCAGTGAAAATCACACAAGCTTGAATATTTATAGTACCAATAATAAGGTACTCGTTTCTTTGAATATTTATATTAAAGTATTAATAGGCCTATCAATGATCCATGAACGAGGGGAACATGCACGGTAGAGTAAACTCACGCTGGAGGAGCAGCTCGAAGAAGTAATCGAAATCAGTAGTGCGATCGACGCTGTATAGGTCAAAGCTGCCGCGTCGGTTCATCACTGTTACCTCGCCGAGGCCACGGCAGTAGTCTCTGGCGGCGGACTGGGAGAAACCGTGGCCGGGCAGGTTGCACCAGGAGAAGTGGTAGACTCGGCCCTGGTAGGTGGTGTGGACCTGGGGACGGGAGCGGCGGTCAGCGGGAGGGAAGCATCGTCAAGAGTATTAGTGCAACACGAGTCTAGAGGGAGTGACTCACCAGGGAGTAAGTGGCCGGACAGGCGGAAGACACTTGCGGCTGGACGCTCTGGATCACCGCCGCCTGCTGTGAGAACGAGGGGAGCATCTGGAACATGGGGCGTGGCTGGGGCTGCACAAACACCTGCTGTGGCTCAGGCTGCACAAACACCGGTGGCTGAGGCTGCTGCTGGACGAAGACCTGCTGGGGCCGCTCCTGTACAAACGGCCGTTGTGGCCGGGGCTGTCGGGACGCAAAGAACTGCTGACGCTGTCCTGACCCAACGACCACGTCGTCAGCCAGGGGCGTCCCGTCATAACTAAATCGACTCTGGCCGCCCGCCACCGCCACCATCACTGCCGCCAGCAAGATACTGCACCACATCTACAACGGACAAACAAAATCTGCAGCAGGGTAGACGCCACAGTAGGCACGGCAAAATCATTAAACAATTAACTGCACAACAAAACCAGCACCCTGACCGCCCCTGTCACGCAAGCATCGCTCACCTCGTCCGTATGTTCAGGTCTAAGACTCCAGATACTCTGGCTCAGCCCCGCCCCGCGCCGCTGCTCCTCGCCTCGGCCGCCGCCGCCGTGGGCACGAGCAGCGGGTCGTGTGGTGGTCCGTTCACTTCAGCCGGATCCCCGCACGACCTGACTCCTGGCCGGGTCAGTGAAGAAGCTGCTGATTGGTTGTTGCCTGGTGAGGTGTTTCCGTTTCCAACCAACCCAACAGCCTCATGAATGCTTAGTCATCTATCACGGCAACCACTTGAAATTAGCCTGCGACGCCAACGGGCTGGGACAATCCATCAGCCCCTCGAGAGAGCCTCCCGGCGCTATAGGCAGCACGAGAAAAAAAGTGTTGCACAACAAAGGCAATGTTTTTACATTGTGTTTAAGCAACGATTGTACAACTATAACACGATTTCTAAAACTACATTGTAAATAGAAGAAAATACATTGAGTATTTCAGTAAATAACACTGCTACACCGCTTTTTACTTATCAGCAATTTTTGCAAAAAAATAATTTATTGACTATTTTAAACCTGTTCCGTAAAGCTCTCCTCGATACGAGGGTCATTATGATTAAATTGCCATCGAAGAAGAGACAGCGAAGTGTGTGTGTGGGTGGGTGGGTGGCTGTGGGGGTGGGTGTCTGTGGGGGTGCGTGTGGGTGGGTGGGTGGCTGTGGGGGTGCGTGTGGGTGTGGGTTGGTGGGTGTCTGTGGGGGTGCGTGTGTGTGGGGGTGGGTGGGGGGGTGTGGGTGTGTGTGGGTGGCTGTGGGGGTGCGTGTGGGTGTGGGTGGGTGGGTGTCTGTGGGGGTGCGTGTGGGTGTGGGTGGGTGGGTGGCTGTGGGGGTGCGTGTGGGTGTGGGTGGGTGGGTGGCTGTGGGGGTGCGTGTGGGTGTGTGTGTGTGTGGGTGTGTGGATGTGGGTCCTGAGTACCCAACGATGTCGGCTGGAGAGAGGGGAGGGAAGACATTGGGGTGGCTGTAGGCTGGTGCCAGATGGGGAACATTTTACACCAGGTGGTTGGTGAGTGGTCAGTGTGTGGGTACTGCATCCAGGAGGACGCGGGTTCGCGTCCCGCCCCCTGCCATAAGCTGGGATTTTTCAGTAACCGTCGAGTGGCCTGAAACTACCCACATGTTGTCCTGAAGACCACCTATCAACCCGGACTCTGGAATCCTTCTGTAAAACGGAATCAAAGATGAGCTCCGGGGGGCAGCATGAGCCAAGCAAAATGGCGCCACTATAAAGATTTGATTGCGCCAAAACAATCTTGGGCCGACCATCAGGCCTCACCAAGAATGCCTACCCCAGCCATGAGCAGAACGTAAAAAAACACTGACATTTCCGGAGCAGTAGACATCACGTAAACAGACACGTCGGAACTTATGAATCAAATGGTGTCGCGGTTCGGAGCATCAAGCCATAAAGGAATATGAACCAGGGCGAGGCGGTTCGAGCCCCGGTGCCGTCAGGAACGGGATCAAGTGAAGGGTATCAGTACCATGACCCTGCGTGTTCTTTTAAGCACCATAATTTTACTCAAGTTCAGTAAAGGTTGAACGCGTCGCCGCGCGAGATCAGCTAATTGGTGCCTCACGCATTATTAACTTTTACCCGATATTGAAATACCCCGTCGAAGGTCGTCGGAGAACATGCGCTGTCCAATGAGCCGCGAAACACGACTTTCAAAAGACTTATGGCCGAAGTATCAATCTGGCAATGCTTTTCCTGTGCTGCCGTAAATGAATTTCGTAATTTTTAAAGCGACATCTTCACGTTTCGTCGGTCCGATATAAACCAAATATAGAGTGCCGCATCTGTTCAAACAATGCTAAACCAAATATAGAGTGCCGCAACTGTTCAAACTGATATAAACCAAATATAGAGTGCCGCATCTGTTCAAACTGATATAAACCAAATATAGAGTGCCGCATCTGTTCAAACTGATATAAACCAAATATAGAGTGCCGCAACTGTTCAAACTGATATAAACCAAATATAGAGTGCCGCATCTGTTCAAACTGATATAAACCAAATATAGAGTGCCGCAACTGTTCAAACTGATATAAACCAAATATAGAGTGCCGCATCTGTTCAAACTGATATAAACCAAATATAGAGTGCCGCATCTGTTCAAACTGATATAAACCAAATATAGAGTGCCGCATCTGTTCAAACTGATATAAACCAAATATAGAGTGCCGCAACTGTTCAAACTGATATAAACCAAATATAGAGTGCCGCAACTGTTCAAACTGATATAAACCAAATATAGAGTGCCGCAACTGTTCAAACTGATATAAACCAAATATAGAGTGCCGCATCTGTTCAAACTGATATAAACCAAATATAGAGTGCCGCATCTGTTCAAACTGATATAAACCAAATATAGAGTGCCGCATCTGTTCAAACTGATATAAACCAAATATAGAGTGCCGCATCTGTTCAAACTGATATAAACCAAATATAGAGTGCCGCATCTGTTCAAACTGATATAAACCAAATATAGAGTGCCGCATCTGTTCAAACTGATATAAACCAAATATAGAGTGCCGCAACTGTTCAAACTGATATAAACCAAATATAGAGTGCCGCATCTGTTCAAACTGATATAAACCAAATATAGAGTGCCGCAACTGTTCAAACTGATATAAACCAAATATAGAGTGCCGCATCTGTTCAAACTGATATAAACCAAATATAGAGTGCCGCAACTGTTCAAACTGATAAACCAAATATAGAGTGCCGCATCTGTTCAAACTGATAAACCAAATATAGAGTGCCGCATCTGTTCAAACTGATATAAACCAAATATAGAGTGCCGCAACTGTTGAAACTGATATAAACCATATATAGAGTGCCGCATCTGTTCAAACTGATAAACCAAATATAGAGTGCCGCATCTGTTCAAACTGATATAAACCATATATAGAGTGCCGCATCTGTTCAAACTGATATAAACCAAATATAGAGTGCCGCAACTGTTGAAACTGATATAAACCATATATAGAGTGCCGCATCTGTTCAAACTGATATAAACCAAATATAGAGTGCCGCATCTGTTCAAACTGATATAAACCAAATATAGAGTGCCGCATCTGTTCAAACTGATATAAACCAAATATAGAGTGCCGCAACTGTTCAAACTGATATAAACCAAATACAGAGTGCCGCAACTGTTCAAACTGATAAACCAAATATAGAGTGCCGCATCTGTTCAAACTGATATAAACCAAATATAGAGTGCCGCAACTGTTCAAACTGATATAAACCAAATACAGAGTGCCGCAACTGTTCAAACTGATAAACCAAATATAGAGTGCCGCATCTGTTCAAACTGATATAAACCAAATATAGAGTGCCGCATCTGTTCAAACTGATATAAACCAAATATAGAGTGCCGCATCTGTTCAAACTGATATAAACCAAATATAGAGTGCCGCATCTGTTCAAACTGATATAAACCAAATATAGAGTGCCGCATCTGTTCAAACTGATAAACCAAATATAGAGTGCCGCATCTGTTCAAACTGATATAAACCAAATACAGAGTGCCGCAACTGTTCAAACTGATAAACCAAATATAGAGTGCCGCAACTGTTCAAACTGATATAAACCAAATACAGAGTGCCGCAACTGTTCAAACTGATATAAACCAAATACAGAGTGCCGCAACTGTTCAAACTGATATAAACCAAATATAGAGTGCCGCAACTGTTGAAACTGATATAAACCAAATATAGAGTGCCGCAACTGTTCAAACTGATATAAACCAAATATAGAGTGCCGCAACTGTTGAAACAAGGATATAAATCAAATAAAAAGTGCCGCACCTCTTCAAACAAAGCATTTAATGTCTACGACCCACGTAAATTATTGTCCGTCAAATAACCACCTATTCAGAGAACATAAGCAGAATCTTGATAAGCAGAATCTCTTTTTAAGGAACAGCAACGAAGTTGTGTCTTTGCATTAATATTATAAGGTCTAAATTCCTGCCACGACTTTCTAATGGAGTCATAATTAGGAAGGGCCCCACGCTCCCCCTTGACTGGGTTTGTTGGGCAGCAGAACACGTACGTATTACACAGTATACATGCGGTATTGCTTTAAACTTTAAAGCCATTTAGATTCTTTGAGACAATAATATGCTGGATCATATAATGGGACATACGCAAGTCTTTGTCCTAAGAATTTTTTTTTTTCAACCAGTCTCAAATGATACTAACTAACTTCTGATCAAAGTCACGATAAAGAAACTAGGGAGTACAGAAGCACATTTATTTACACAATGATAAGCAGGTTATTGACAAACTTATCTACTGCCAATGAGCCACGCAGACGGCGGCCTTCCGGTCGGAGCAAGAGTCCTGGAGGAGGAAGAGGCCGTCTGTGGAAGCCTCCAGCGAGAGGCAGTCTTGGCCAGCCGTAGAGTCCCCGGACCTGGTGAGGAAGACAGTGTTAGCGAGGAGGGTGCAGCGGGGAAGGCGGCGATGGGAGAGTGGCTATGAATGGCAGAGCCGAAACTCACCTGGTGATGGAGCCGCGGATTTCATAGGGCGCGGTGGAGGCAAGGTCCCTGGTCCAGACGGAGGGGATTTGGTCTGCAAGTAAAGGTTTCAGTGAAAATCACACAAGCTTGAATATTTATAGTACCAATAATAAGGTACTCATTTCTTAGAATATTTATATTAAAGTATTATAGGCCTATCAATGAGCCATGAACGAGGGGAACATGCACGGTAGAGTAAACTCACGCTGGAGGAGCAGCTCGAAGAAGTAATCGAAATCAGTAGTGCGATCGACGCTGTATAGGTCAAAGCTGCCGCGTCGGTTCATCACTGTTACCTCGCCGAGGCCGCGGCAGTAGTCTCTGGCGGCGGACTGGGAGAAACCGTGGCCGGGCAGGTTGCACCAGGAGAAGTGGTAGACTCGGCCCTGGTAGGTGGTGTGGACCTGGGGACGGGAGCGGCGGTCAGCGGGAGGGAAGCATCGTCAAGAGTATTAGTTCAACACGAGTCTAGAGGGAGTGACTCACCAGGGAGTAAGTGGCCGGACAGGCGGAAGACACTTGCGGCTGGACGCTCTGGATCACCGCCGCCTGCTGCGAGAACGAGGGGAGCATCTGGAACATGGGGCGTGGCTGGGGCTGCACAAACACCTGCTGTGGCTCAGGCTGCACAAACACCGGTGGCTGAGGCTGCTGCTGGACGAAGACCTGCTGGGGCCGCTCCTGTACAAACGGCCGTTGTGGCCCGGGCTGTCGGGACGCAAAGAACTGCTGACGCTGTCCTGACCCAACGACCACGTCGTCAGCCAGGGGCGTCCCGTCATAACTAAATCGACTCTGGCCGCCCGCCACCGCCACCATCACTGCCGCCAGCAAGATACTGCACCACATCTACAACGGACAAACAAAATCTACAGCAGGGTAGACGCCACAGTAGGCACGGCAAAATCATTAAACAATTAACTGCACAACAAAACCAGCACCCTGACCGCCCCTGTCACGCAAGCATCGCTCACCTCGTCCGTATGTTCAGGTCTAAGACTCCAGATACTCTGGCTCAGCCCCGCCCCGCGCCGCTGCTCCTCGCCTCGGCCGCCGCCGCCGTGGGCACGAGCAGCGGGTCGTGTGGTGGTCCGTTCACTTCAGCCGGATCCCCGCACGACCTGACTCCTGGCCGGGTCAGTGAAGAAGCTGCTGATTGGTTGTTGCCTGGTGAGGTGTTTCCGTTTCCAACCAACCCAACAGCCTCATGAATGCTTAGTCATCTATCACGGCAACCACTTGAAATTAGCCTGCGACGCCAACGGGCTGGGACAATCCATCAGCCCCTCGAGAGAGCCTCCCGGCGCTATAGGCAGCACGAGAAAAAAAGTGTTGCACAACAAAGGCAATGTTTTTACATTGTGTTTAAGCAACGATTGTACAACTATAACACGATTTCTAAAACTACATTGTAAATAGAAGAAAATACATTGAGTATTTCAGTAAATAACACTGCTACACCGCTTTTTACTTATCAGCAATTTTTGCAAAAAAATAATTTATTGACTATTTTAAACCTGTTCCGTAAAGCTCTCCTCGATACGAGGGTCATTATGATTAAATTGCCATCGAAGAAGAGACAGCGAAGTGTGTGTGTGGGTGGGTGGGTGGCTGTGGGGGTGGGTGTCTGTGGGGGTGCGTGTGGGTGTGGGTGGGTGGGTGGCTGTGGGGGTGCGTGTGGGTGTGGGTGGGTGGTCGGCTGTGGGGGTGCGTGTGGGTGTGTGTGTGTGTGGGTGTGTGGATGTGGGTCCTGAGTACCCAACGATGTCGGCTGGAGAGAGGGTAGGGAAGACATGGGGGTGGCTGTAGGCTGGTGCCAGATGGGGAACATTTTACACCAGGTGGTTGGTGAGTGGTCAGTGTGTGGGTACTGCATCCAGGAGGACGCGGGTTCGCGTCCCGCCCCCTGCCATAAGCTGGGATTTTTCAGTAACCGTCGAGTGGCCTGAAACTACCCACATGTTGTCCTGAACACCACCTATCAACCCGGACTCTGGAATCCTTCTGTAAAACGGAATCAAAGATGAGCTCCGGGGGGCAGCATGAGCCAAGCAAAATGGCGCCACTATAAAGATTTGATTGCGCCAAAACAATCTTGGGCCGACCATCAGGCCTCACCAAGAATGCCTACCTCAGCCATGAGCAGAACGTAAAAAAACACTGACATTTCCGGAGCAGTAGACATCACGTAAACAGACACGTCGGAACTTATGAATCAAATGGTGTCGCGGTTCGGAGCATCAAGCCATAAAGGAATATGAACCAGGGCGAGGCGGTTCGAGCCCCGGTGCCGTCAGAAACGGGATCAAGTGAAGGGTATCAGTACCATGACCCTGCGTGTTCTTTTAAGCACCATAATTTTACTCAAGTTCAGTAAAGGTTGAACGCGTCGCCGCGCGAGATCAGCTAAGTGGTGCCTCACGCATTATTAACTTTTACCCGATATTGAAATACCCCGTCGGAGGTCGTCGGAGAACATGCGCTGTCCAATGAGCCGCGAAACACGACTTTCAAAAGACTTATGGCCGAAGTATCAATCTGACAATGCTTTTCCTGTGCTACCGTAAATGAATTTCGTAATTTTTAAAGCGACATCTTCACGTCTCGTCGGTCCGATATAAACCAAATATAGAGTGCCGCATCTGTTCAAACAATGCTAAACCAAATATAGAGTGCCGCAACTGTTGAAACTGATATAAACCAAATATAGAGTGCCGCATCTGTTCAAACAATGCTAAACCAAATATAGAGTGCCGCAACTGTTCAAACTGATATAAACCAAATATAGAGTGCCGCATCTGTTCAAACAATGTTAAACCAAATATAGAGTGCCGCAACTGTTCAAACTGATATAAACCAAATATAGAGTGCCGCATCTGTTCAAACTGATATAAACCAAATATAGAGTGCCGCAACTGTTCAAACTGATATAAACCAAATATAGAGTGCCGCATCTGTTCAAACTGATATAAACCAAATATAGAGTGCCGCATCTGTTCAAACTGATATAAACCAAATATAGAGTGCCGCATCTGTTCAAACTGATAAACCAAATATAGAGTGCCGCATCTGTTCAAACTGATAAACCAAATATAGAGTGCCGCATCTGTTCAAACTGATATAAACCATATATAGAGTGCCGCAACTGTTCAAACTGATATAAACCATATATAGAGTGCCGCATCTGTTGAAACTGATATAAACCAAATATAGAGTGCCGCATCTGTTCAAACTGATATAAACCAAATATAGAGTGCCGCATCTGTTCAAACTGATATAAACCAAATATAGAGTGCCGCATCTGTTCAAACTGATATAAACCAAATATAGAGTGCCGCAACTGTTGAAACTGATATAAACCAAATATAGAGTGCCGCAACTGTTCAAACTGATATAAACCAAATATAGAGTGCCGCATCTGTTCAAACTGATATAAACCAAATATAGAGTGCCGCATCTGTTCAAACTGATATAAACCAAATATAGAGTGCCGCATCTGTTCAAACTGATATAAACCAAATATAGAGTGCCGCATCTGTTCAAACTGATATAAACCAAATATAGAGTGCCGCATCTGTTCAAACTGATATAAACCAAATATAGAGTGCCGCATCTGTTCAAACTGATATAAACCAAATATAGAGTGCCGCAACTGTTGAAACTGATATAAACCAAATATAGAGTGCCGCATCTGTTCAAACTGATATAAACCAAATATAGAGTGCCGCAACTGTTCAAACTGATATAAACCAAATATAGAGTGCCGCATCTGTTCAAACTGATATAAACCAAATATAGAGTGCCGCATCTGTTCAAACTGATATAAACCAAATAGAGTGCCGCATCTGCTCAAACAATGCTAAACCAAATACAGAGTGCCGCAACTGTTCAAACTGATATAAACCAAATATAGAGTGCCGCATCTGTTCAAACTGATATAAACCAAATAGAGTGCCGCATCTGCTCAAACAATGCTAAACCAAATACAGAGTGCCGCAACTGTTCAAACTGATATAAACCAAATAGAGTGCCGCATCTGCTCAAACAATGCTAAACCAAATACAGAGTGCCGCAACTGTTCAAACTGATATAAACCAAATATAGAGTGCCGCAACTGTTCAAACTGATATAAACCAAATATAGAGTGCCGCAACTGTTCAAACTGATAAACCAAAAATAGAGTGCCGCAACTGTTGAAACAAGGATATAAATCAAATAAAAAGTGCCGCACCTCTTCAAACAAAGCATTTAATGTCTACGACCCACGTAAATTATTGTCCGTCAAATAACCACCTATTCAGAGAACATAAGCAGAATCTTTATAAGCAGAATCTCTTTTTAAGGAACAGCATCGAAGTTGTGTCTTTGCATTAATATTATAAGGTCTAAATTCCTGCCACGACTTTTTAATGGAGTCATAATTAGGAAGGGCCCCACGCTCCCCCTTGACTGGGTTTGTTGGGCAGCAGAACACGTACGTATTACAGTATACATGCGGTATTGCTTTAAACTTTAAAGCCATTTAGATTCTTCGAGACAATAATCTGCTGGATCATATAATGGGACATACGCAAGTCTTTGTCCTAAGAATTTTTTTTTTTCAACCAGTCTCAAATGATTCAAACTAACTTCTGATCAAATTCACGATAAAGAAACTAGGGAGTACAGGAGCACATTTATTTACACAATGATAAGCAAGTTATTGACAAACTTATCTACTGCCAATGAGCCACGCAGACGGCGGCCTTCCGGTCGGAGCAAGAGTCCTGGAGGAGGAAGAGGCCGTCTGTGGAAGCCTCCAGCGAGAGGCAGTCTTGGCCAGCCGTAGAGTCCCCGGACCTGGTGAGGAAGACAGTGTTAGCGAGGAGGGTGCAGCGGGGAAGGCGGCGATGGGAGAGTGGCTATGAATGGCAGAGCCGAAACTCACCTGGTGATGGAGCCGCGGATTTCATAGGGCGCGGTGGAGGCAAGGTCCCTGGTCCAGACGGAGGGGATTTGGTCTGCAAGTAAAGGTTTCAGTGAAAATCACACTAAGCTTGAATATTTATAGTACCAATAATAAGGTACTCATTTCTCTGAATATTTATATTAAAGTATTATAGGCCTATCAATGATCCATGAACGAGGGGAACATGCACGGTAGAGTAAACTCACGCTGGAGGAGCAGCTCGAAGAAGTAATCGAAATCAGTAGTGCGATCGACGCTGTATAGGTCAAAGCTGCCGCGTCGGTTCATCACTGTTACCTCGCCGAGGCCGCGGCAGTAGTCTCTGGCGGCGGACTGGGAGAAACCGTGGCCGGGCAGGTTGCACCAGGAGAAGTGGTAGACTCGGCCCTGGTAGGTGGTGTGGACCTGGGGACGGGAGCGGCGGTCAGCGGGAGGGAAGCATCGTCAAGAGTATTAGTTCAACACGAGTCTAGAGGGAGTGACTCACCAGGGAGTAAGTGGCCGGACAGGCGGAAGACACTTGCGGCTGGACGCTCTGGATCACCGCCGCCTGCTGTGAGAACGAGGGGAGCATCTGGAACATGGGGCGTGGCTGGGGCTGCACAAACACCTGCTGTGGCTCAGGCTGCACAAACACCGGTGGCTGAGGCTGCTGCTGGACGAAGACCTGCTGGGGCCGCTCCTGTACAAACGGCCGTTGTGGCCGGGGCTGTCGGGACGCAAAGAACTGCTGACGCTGTCCTGACCCAACGACCACGTCGTCAGCCAGGGGCGTCCCGTCATAACTAAATCGACTCTGGCCGCCCGCCACCGCCACCATCACTGCCGCCAGCAAGATACTGCACCACATCTACAACGGACAAACAAAATCTGCAGCAGGGTAGACGCCACAGTAGGCACGGCAAAATCATTAAACAATTAACTGCACAACAAAACCAGCACCCTGACCGCCCCTGTCACGCAAGCATCGCTCACCTCGTCCGTATGTTCAGGTCTAAGACTCCAGATACTCTGGCTCAGCCCCGCCCCGCGCCGCTGCTCCTCGCCTCGGCCGCCGCCGCCGTGGGCACGAGCAGCGGGTCGTGTGGTGGTCCGTTCACTTCAGCCGGATCCCCGCACGACCTGACTCCTGGCCGGGTCAGTGAAGAAGCTGCTGATTGGTTGTTGCCTGGTGAGGTGTTTCCGTTTCCAACCAACCCAACAGCCTCATGAATGCTTAGTCATCTATCACGGCAACCACTTGAAATTAGCCTGCGACGCCAACGGGCTGGGACAATCCATCAGCCCCTCGAGAGAGCCTCCCGGCGCTATAGGCAGCACGAGAAAAAAAGTGTTGCACAACAAAGGCAATGTTTTTACATTGTGTTTAAGCAACGATTGTACAACTATAACACGATTTCTAAAACTACATTGTAAATAGAAGAAAATACATTGAGTATTTCAGTAAATAACACTGCTACACCGCTTTTTACTTATCAGCAATTTTTGCAAAAAAATAATTTATTGACTAAACCAGTTCCGTAAAGCTCTCCTCGATACGAGGGTCATTATGATTAAATTGCCATCGAAGAAGAGACAGCGAAGTGTGTGTGTGGGTGGGTGGGTGTCTGTGGGGGTGCGTGTGGGTGGGGGTGGGTGGGTGGCTGGGGGGGTGCGGGTGGGTGTGGGTGGGTGGATGTCTGTGGGGGTGCGTGTGGGTGTGGGTGGGTGGGTGGCTGTGGGGGTGCGTGTGGGTGTGGGTGGGTGGGTGGCTGTGGGGGTGCGTGTGGGTGTGGGTGGGTGGGTGGCTGTGGGGGTGCGTGTGGGTGTGGGTGGGTGGGTGGCTGTGGGGGTGCGTGTGGGTGGGTGGGTGGCTGTGGGGGTGCGTGGGGGTGTGGGGGGGGGGGTGGCTGTGGGGGTGCGTGTGGGGGGGGGGGGGTGTGGGTGTGTGGATGTGGGTCCTGAGTACCCAACGATGTCGGCTGGAGAGAGGGGAGGGAAGACATGTGGGTGGCTGTAGGCTGGTGCCAGATGGGGAACATTTTACACCAGGTGGTTGGTGAGTGGTCAGTGTGTGGGTACTGCATCCAGGAGGACGCGGGTTCGCGTCCCGCCCCCTGCCATAAGCTGGGATTTTTCAGTAACCGTCGAGTGGCCTGAAACTACCCACATGTTGTCCTGAAGACCACCTATCAACCCGGACTCTGGAATCCTTCTGTAAAACGGAATCAAAGATGAGCTCCGGGGGGCAGCATGAGCCAAGCAAAATGGCGCCACTATAAAGATTTGATTGCGCCAAAACAATCTTGGGCCGACCATCAGGCCTCACCAAGAATGCCTACCCCAGCCATGAGCAGAACGTAAAAAAACAGACATTTCCGGAGCAGTTGACATCACGTAAACAGACACGTCGGAACTTATGAATCAAATGGTGTCGCGGTTCGGAGCATCAAGCCATAAAGGAATATGAACCAGGGCGAGGCGGTTCGAGCCCCGGTGCCGTCAGGAACGGGATCAAGTGAAGGGTATCAGTACCATGACCCTGCGTGTTCTTTTAAGCACCATAATTTTACTCAAGTTCAGTAAAGGTTGAACGCGTCGCCGCGCGAGATCAGCTAAGTGGTGCCTCACGCATTATTAACTTTTACCCGATATTGAAATACCCGTCGGAGGTCGTCGGAGAACATGCGCTGTCCAATGAGCCGCGAAACACGACTTTCAAAAGACTTATGGCCGAAGTATCAATCTGGCAATGCTTTTCCTGTGCTGCCGTAAATGAATTTCGTAATTTTTAAAGCGACATCTTCACGTTTCGTCGGTCCGATATAAACCAAATATAGAGTGCCGCATCTGTTCAAACAATGCTAAACCAAATATAGAGTGCCGCAACTGTTGAAACTGATATAAACCAAATATAGAGTGCCGCATCTGTTCAAACTGATATAAACCAAATATAGAGTGCCGCATCTGTTCAAACTGATATAAACCAAATATAGAGTGCCGCAACTGTTCAAACTGATAAACCAAATATAGAGTGCCGCATCTGTTCAAACTGATATAAACCAAATATAGAGTGCCGCATCTGTTCAAACTGATATAAACCAAATATAGAGTGCCGCATCTGTTCAAACTGATATAAACCAAATATAGAGTGCCGCATCTGTTCAAACTGATATAAACCAAATATAGAGTGCCGCAACTGTTCAAACTGATAAACCAAATATAGAGTGCCGCAACTGTTCAAACTGATATAAACCAAATACAGAGTGCCGCAACTGTTCAAACTGATATAAACCAAATATAGAGTGCCGCAACTGTTCAAACTGATAAACCAAATATAGAGTGCCGCAACTGTTCAAACTGATATAAACCAAATATAGAGTGCCGCATCTGTTCAAACTGATATAAACCAAATATAGAGTGCCGCAACTGTTCAAACTGATAAACCAAATACAGAGTGCCGCAACTGTTCAAACTGATAAACCAAATATAGAGTGCCGCATCTGTTCAAACTGATATAAACCAAATATAGAGTGCCGCATCTGTTCAAACTGATATAAACCAAATATAGAGTGCCGCATCTGTTCAAACTGATATAAACCAAATACAGAGTGCCGCAACTGTTCAAACTGATAAACCAAATAGATTGCCGCATCTGTTCAAACTGATATAAACCAAATATAGAGTGCCGCATCTGTTCAAACTGATATAAACCATATAAAGAGTGCCGCAACTGTTCAAACTGATATAAACCAAATATAGAGTGCCGCGACTGTTCAAACTGATATAAACCAAATACAGAGTGCCGCAACTGTTCAAACTGATAAACCAAATAGATTGCCGCATCTGTTCAAACTGATATAAACCAAATACAGAGTGCCGCGACTGTTCAAACTGATATAAACCAAATACAGAGTGCCGCAACTGTTCAAACTGATATAAACCAAATACAGAGTGCCGCAACTGTTCAAACTGATATAAACCAAATACAGAGTGCCGCAACTGTTCAAACTGATATAAACCAAATACAGAGTGCCGCGACTGTTCAAACTGATATAAACCAAATACAGAGTGCCGCAACTGTTCAAACTGATATAAACCAAATATAGAGTGCCGCAACTGTTGAAACAAGGATATAAATCAAATAAAAAGTGCCGCACCTCTTCAAACAAAGCATTTAATGTCTACGACCCACGTAAATTATTGTCCGTCAAATAACCACCTATTCAGAGAACATAAGCAGAATCTTGATAAGCTTAATCTCTTTTCAAGGAACAGCAACGAAGTTGTGTCTTTGCATTAATATTATAAGGTCTAAATTCCTGCCACGACCTTCTAATGGAGTCATAATTAGGAAGGGCCCCACGCTCCCCCTTGACTGGGTTTGTTGGGCAGCAGAACACGTACGTATTACAGTATACATGCGGTATTGCTTTAAACTTTAAAGCCATTTAGATTCTTTGAGACAATAATCTGCTGGATCATATAATGGGACATACGCAAGTCTTTGTCCTAAGAATTTTTTTTTTTCAACCAGTCTCAAATGATACTAACTAACTTCTGATCAAAGTCACGATAAAGAAACTAGGGAGTACAGGAGCACATTTATTTACACAATGATAAGCAGGTTATTGACAAACTCATCTACTGCCAATGAGCCACGCAGACGGCGGCCTTCCGGTCGGAGCAAGAGTCCTGGAGGAGGAAGAGGCCGTCTGTGGAAGCCTCCAGCGAGAGGCAGTCTTGGCCGGCCGTGGAGTCCCCGGACCTGGTGAGGAAGACAGTGTTAGCGAGGAGGGTGCAGCGGGAAAGGGGGAAGGCGGCGATGGGAGAGTGGCTATGAATGGCAGAGCCGAAACTCACCTGGTGATGGAGCCGCGGATTTCATAGGGCGTGGTGGAGGCAAGGTCCCTGGTCCAGACGGAGGGGATTTGGTCTGCAAGTAAAGGTTTGTCAGTGAAAATCAAAAGCTTGAATATTTATAGTACCAATAATAAGGTACTCATTTCTTTGAATATTTATATTAAAGTATTATAGGCCTATCAATGAGCCATGAACGAGGGGAACATGCACGGTAGAGTAAACTCACGCTGGAGGAGCAGCTCGAAGAAATAATCGAAATCAGTAGTGCGATCGACGCTGTATAGGTCAAAGCTGCCGCGTCGGTTCATCACTGTTACCTCGCCGAGGCCGCGGCAGTAGTCTCTGGCGGCGGACTGGGAGAAACCGTGGCCGGGCAGGTTGCACCAGGAGAAGTGGTAGACTCGGCCCTGGTAGGTGGTGTGGACCTGGGGACGGGAGCGGCGGTCAGCGGGAGGGAAGCATCGTCAAGAGTATTAGTTCAACACGAGTCTAGAGGGAGTGACTCACCAGGGAGTAAGTGGCCGGACAGGCGGAAGACACTTGCGGCTGGACGCTCTGGATCACCGCCGCCTGCTGTGAGAACGAGGGGAGCATCTGGAACATGGGGCGTGGCTGGGGCTGCACAAACACCTGCTGTGGCTCAGGCTGTACAAACCCCGGTGGCTGAGGCTGCTGCTGGACGAAGACCTGCTGGGGCCGCTCCTGTACAAACAGCTGTTGTGGCCGGGGCTGTCGGGACGCAAAGAACTGCTGACGCTGTCCTGACCCAACGACCACGTCGTCAGCTAGGGGCGTCCCGTCTTAACTAAATCGACTTTGGCCGCCCGCCGCCGCCACCATCACTGCCGCCAGCAAGATACTGCACCACATCTACAACGGACAAACATTAAGAATTACAGCAGGGTAGACGACGAAATAGGCACGGCAAAATAACTAAAGATTAACTGCTCAAAATCAGCACCCTGACCGCCCCTGTCACGCAAGCATCGCTCACCTCGTCCGTGTGTTCAGGTCGAAATCTCCAGATACTCTGGCACAGCCCCGCCCCGCGCCGCTGCTCCTCGCCTCGGCCGCCGCCGCCGTGGGCACGAGCAGCGGGTCGTGTGGTGGTCCGTTCACCTCAGCCGGATCCCCGCACGACCTGACTCCTGGTCAGTGAAGAAGCTGCTGATTGGCTGTTGCCTGGTGAGGTGTTTCCGTCCCCCCCCAACCCAACAGCCTCATGAATGCTTAGGAGCCATTAACATCTCATAGTCATGTATCACGGCAACCACCTGAAATTCGCCTGCGACCCTATCGGGCTGGGACAATCCATCAGGCCCCTCCGGAGAGCCTGGCGGCGCTATAGGCAGCACGAGAAGAAAGTGTTGCACAACAAAGGCAGCTTTAACACTGTGTTTAAGCAACGATTGTACAACTATAACACGATTACTAAAACTACATAGTAAATAGAAGAAAATACTTTGAGTATGTCAGTAAATAACACTGCTACACCGCTTTTTACTTATCAGCAATTTTTGCAAAAAATAATTTATTCACTTTATTTTAAACCTGTTCCGTAAAGCTCTCCTCAATACGACGATTATTATGATTAAAGTGCCATCGAAGAAGAGACAGCGAAGTGCGTGTGTGTCTATGTCTGTGTGTGTGTGTGTGTGTGTGTAATTCACCTCTTGGTCTGCTGCGGGTCTCTCGAGACAGCCAGCCGTTCCCTTACGGAAGAGAACAGAGCTCATAGTACCGATCTTTGGGTAGGGCTGAGACCACTCACACACAACACACTGCGACAACGAGGTAACAACTCCTTGCCTGACGTCGCGTACCTACTCACTGCTAGGTGAACAGGGGCTACACGTGAAAGAAGATAAACCCAACTTATCTTCACCCGGCCGGGGAATTGAACTCCGGTCCTTCTGCTTGTGAGGCAGACGCTCTATCCACTGAGCTTCCGGGCCGTGTGTGTCTGTGGGTGTGGATGGGTGGGATCCGTCCTGAGTACCCAACGATGTCGGCTGGAGAGAGGGGAGGGGAGACATGGGGGTGGCTGTAGGCTGGTGCCAGATGGGGAACATTTTACACCAGGTGGTTGGTGAGTGGTCAGTGTGTGGGTACTGCATCCAGGAGGACGTGGGTTCGCGTCCCGCCCCCTGCCATAAGCTGGGATTTTTCAGTAACCGTCGAGTGGCCTGAAACTACCCACATGTTGTCCTGAAGACCACCTATCAACCCGGACTCTGGATTCCCTCTGTAAAACGAAATCAAAGATGAGCTCCGGGGGGGCAGCATGAGCCAAGCAAAATGGCGCCACTATAAATATTTGCCTGCCCCATAACAATCTGGGGCCTACCATCAGGCCTCACCAAGAACGCCCTTCCCAGCCATGAGCAGAACGTAAAATAAAAACTTTTCATGACATTTCCGGAGCAGTAAGCCATCACGTAAACAGAAACGCCGTAACTTTTGAATCAAATGGTGTCGCGGTTCGGAGCGTCAAGCCATTAAAGGATGAACAAGGGCGAGGCGTTTCGAGCTCCGGTGCCGTCAGGAATGGGAGTCAAGTGAGGGGTATCAGTACCCTGACCCTTCGTGTCACTGTAAGCACCATAATTTTACTCGTGAAGTTCAGTAAAGGTTGAACGCGTCGCCGCGCGAGATCAGCTGCTTGGTGCCTCACTCGTATTTTTAACCTTTACCCGATATTGAAATACCCCGTCGGAGGTCGTCGGAGAACCTGCGCTGTCCAATGAGCCGCGAAACACGTCGACTTGCAAAAGATTTATGGCCGAAGCTACTTTCTCATCAGTATTAATCTGACAATGCTTTTCCTGCGCTACCGTAAATGAATTTGGTAATTTTTAAAGTGACATATCACGTGTCTCGTCGGTCCGATATAAACCAAATATAGAGTGCCGCATCTGTTCAAACAATGATATAAACCAAATATAGAGTGCCGCATCTGTTCAAACAATGATATAAACCAAATATAGAGTGCCGCATCTGTTCAAACAATGATATAAACCAAATATAGAGTGCCGCATCTGTTCAAACAATGATATAAACCAAATATAGGGTGACGCATCTGTTCAAACAATATAAACCAAATGTAGAGTGCCGCATCTGTTCAAACAATGATATAAATCAAATATAGAGTGCCGCATCTGTTCAAACAATGATATAAACCAAATATAGGGTGACGCATCTGTTCAAACAATGATATAAACCAAATATAGGGTGACGCATCTGTTCAAACAATGATATAAATCAAATATAGAGTGCCGCATCTGTTCAAACAATGATATAAACCAAATATAGGGTGACGCATCTGTTCAAACAATGATATAAATCAAATATAGGGTGACGCATCTGTTCAAACAATGATATAAATCAAATATAGGGTGACGCATCTGTTCAAACAATGATATAAACCAAATATAGAGTGCCGCATCTGTTCAAACAATGATATAAACCAAATATAGGGTGCCGCATCTGTTCAAACAATGATATAAATCAAATATAGAGTGCCGCATCTGTTCAAACTGATATAAACCAAATATAGGGTGCCGCATCTGTTCAAACAATGATATAAATCAAATATAGAGTGCCGCATCTGTTCAAACTGATATAAACCAAATATAGAGTGCCGCATCTGTTCAAACAATGATATAAACCAAATATAGAGTGCCGCATCTGTTCAAACAATGATATAAACCAAATATAGAGTGCCGCATCTGTTCAAACAATGATATAAACCAAATATAGAGTGCCGCATCTGTTCAAACAATGATATAAACCAAATATAGAGTGCCGCATCTGTTCAAACAATGATATAAACCAAATATAGGGTGCCGCATCTGTTCAAACAATGATATAAACCAAATAAAAAGTGCCGCAACTTTAAATAAGGATATCAAATAGTGCCGCATCTCTTCAAACAAAGCATTTAATGTCTACGACCCACGTAAATTGGGTAGGCGGTGGCTGAACTGGTAGCATACTGGGCCCACATTCACCGCGTGATGGACGACGCGGGTTCGAATCCCCACGCTACCACCTCGGATTTTTCAGTCACCGCCGAGTGGCTTAAAACTACCCACATGCCGTCCTTTAGACCACCCATCAACCCGGACTCTAGGAGGAAGCCGTCCAAGCGAATCAAGAGAGAGTTCCGGGGAGCAGCATGAGCCAATGCAAGATGGCGCCACTATAAACACTCGCCTGCGCCAGAACGGGCTAGGCCGACCATCAGACCCCACCTGGAAGCAGCCTTGGGCCGACCATCAAGCCCCACCGGTAAGATGCTTACCGGCGCAACAGGCAGCAACGTAAAAAAAAACATTGTCAAATAACCACCAATTCAGAGATTATTAAACAACCTCCATTTTTCAAGGAACAGCAACCAAGTTGCGTCTGTGCATTTTATTAATGTTAACAGGTCTAACAATTCCTGCCACGACTTTCTAATGGCGTCCTAATTAGGAAGGGCCCCACGCTCCCCCTTGACTGGGTTTGTTGGGCAGCAGAACACTTACGTATGACAGTATACATGCGGTATTGCTTTGAACTTAAGATTCTTTGAGACAACAATATGCTGGATCATATAATGGGACATACGCAAGTCTCCTTGTCCTAAGAATTATTTTTTTTCAACCAGTCTCAAATGATTCAAACTAACTTCTGATCAAAGTCACGATAAAGAACAAACTAGGAAGTACAGGAGCACATTTATTTACACAATGATAAGCAGGTTATTGACAAACTTATCTACTGCCAATGAGCCACGCAGACGGCGGCCTTCCGGTCGGAGCAAGAGCCCTGGAGGAGGAAGAGGCCGTCTGTGGAAGCCTCCAGCGAGAGGCAGTCTTGGCCGGCCGTGGAGTCCCCGGACCTGGTGAGGAAGACAGTGTTAGCGAGGAGGGTGCAGCGGGGAAGGCGGCAATGGGAGAGTGGCTATGAATGGCAGAGCCGAAACTCACCTGGTGATGGAGCCGCGGATTTCATAGGGCGCGGTGGAGGCAAGGTCCCTGGTCCAGACGGAGGGGATTTGGTCTGCAAGTAAAGGTTTCAGTGAAAATCACACTAAGCTTGAATATTTATAGTACCAATAATAAGGTACTCATTTCTTTGAATATTTATATTACATTTCTTTGAATATTTATATTAAAGTATTATAGGCCTATCAATGATCCATGAACGAGGGGAACATGCACGGTAAAGTAAACTCACGCTGGAGGAGCAGCTCGAAGAAGTAATCGAAATCAGTAGTGCGATCGACGCTGTATAGGTCAAAGCTGCCGCGTCGGTTCATCACTGTTACCTCGCCGAGGCCGCGGCAGTAGTCTCTGGCGGCGGACTGGGAGAAACCGTGGCCGGGCAGGTTGCACCAGGAGAAGTGGTAGACTCGGCCCTGGTAGGTGGTGTGGACCTGGGGACGGGAGCGGCGGTCAGCGGGATTGAAGCATCGTAAAGAGTATTAGTGCAACAAGAGTCTAGAGGGAGTGACTCACCAGGGAGTAAGTGGCCGGACAGGCGGAAGACACTTGCGGCTGGACGCTCTGGATCACCGCCGCCTGCGGTGAGAACGAGGGGAGCATCTGGAACATTGGGCGTGGCTGGGGCTGCACAAACACCTGCTGTGGCTCAGGCTGTACAAACACCTGCTGTGGCTGAGGCTGCTGCTGGACGAAGACCTGCTGGGGCCGCTCCTGTACAAACAGCTGTTGTGGCCGAGGCTGTCGGGACGCAAAGAACTGCTGACGCTGTCCT
This sequence comes from Eriocheir sinensis, assembly GCF_024679095.1. NCBI lineage: Eukaryota > Metazoa > Arthropoda > Malacostraca > Decapoda > Varunidae > Eriocheir > Eriocheir sinensis. The sequence goes on along the minus strand of NC_066527.1, from coordinate 17,029,548 downwards.
GACCCAACTACCACGTCGTCAGCCAGGGGCGTCCCGTCATAACTAAATCGACTTTGGCCGCCCGCCGCCGCCACCATCACTGCCGCCAGCAAGATACTGCACCACATCTACAACGGACAAACATTAAGAATTACAGCAGGGTAGACGACGAAATAGGCACGGCAAAATAACTAAAGATTAACTGCTCAAAATCAGCACCCTGACCGCCCCTGTCACGCAAGCATCGCTCACCTCGTCCGTGTGTTCAGGTCGAAGACTCCAGATACTCTGGCTCAGCCCCGCCCCGCGCCGCTGCTCCTCGCCTCGGCCGCCGCCGCCGTGGGCACGAGCAGCGGGTCGTGTGGTGGTCCGTTCACCTCAGCCGGATCCCCGCACGACCTGACTCCTGGTCAGTGAAGAAGCTGCTGATTGGCTGTTGCCTGGTGAGGTGTTTCCGTCCCCCCCCAACCCAACAGCCTCATGAATGCTTAGGAGCCATTAACATCTCATAGTCATGTATCACGGCAACCACCTGAAATTCGCCTGCGACCCTAACGGGCTGGGACAATCCATCAGGCCCCTCCGGAGAGCCTGGCGGCGCTATAGGCAGCACGAGAAGAAAGTGTTGCACAACAAAGGCAGCTTTAACACTGTGTTTAAGCAACGATTGTACAACTATAACACGATTACTAAAACTACATAGTAAATAGAAGAAAATACTTTGAGTATGTCAGTAAATAACACTGCTACACCGCCTTTTACTTATCAGCAATTTTTGCCAAAAAAAGATTATTGACTATTTAAAACCTGTTCCGTAAAGCTCTCCTCGATACGAGGGTCATTATGATTAAAGTGCCATCGAAGAAGAGACAGCGAAGTGTGTGTGTGTGTGGGTGTGTGTGGGTGTGGCAGTGTGTGTGTTTGGGTGGGGGGGGAGGTGTGGGGGGGGGGAGGATTTGATTTGATAAATTTATTACACCCATGGGGCGACAATCATATTTACAGTATGAAGTCTGGCACTATTTACATTAACAACTAAATTGGAGGTCACACAAAAAGCATAAATAAGTTGTAAAACGTTGTCTCAAAACGTTATGAAAAGAACACATATACTACCAAAAGTATCGGTCTACGATGACTACAGTAATCAGCACATACCAAAGTGTGGGTGTTGCATCAAAACAATGTCTAAGTGGTTGCCAGTAAGGAGATATTTACAGGTGTCGGTCATTGACTGTCCCTGGGGCAGCAGATCCCTGACTGAAGGTCACTCAAGGCAATAGTGCTGGAGGTGGTTGGCGTTGGGAAGGCCACACAGCTTGCAGGCGGAGTAGTGAGGAGCGTCCCCAGCCTCACAGACTTGCCACACCGGACAATAGCCCAGACGAAGACGAGCAGTCATTACATTGTGCCTGCGAATCTTCAGTCCATGCCGGCGATACTTGGGAGGTGATTGACGGAAGTGGTCGTAGTGCTGTATGGAAACACTCTGCGTCCGTTCTGAGTCCCTACGTTGGAGTGTAGTGTGATGAGCGGCTTTATGGATCGTCTTTTTGTAACAGCGGAGAGATGGTCTAGGCATTATCAGGAGGAGGTGGTCTGCAGGCATGTCTCGCGATGAGGTTCACAGTGTCATTGGATGCAATACCAACATGCGAAGGAATCCACAGGAACGTAACGATGAGGGAGTTATCAAAAGCAGACACTAACTGCTGTGATATTTGTTGAACTACATCATAGCACGTGGGTTGTGGAGATGAAAGGGCTAGAAGGGCAGGCTGAGAGTCACAGATGACCACACCATTCAGTCTTCGCTGAAGTAAGAGATGAACGGCTTCCAGAATCCCGCGTAACTCACAGTAGGTTGAACTTGATGAGTTGCATAGTCTGTGGCCGACCCAGCCTCCCGTAGGTGGGTCCACATCAGGAGAGTAGACGGCGTACCCCGCGCTGCCATCAGCCTGCAGAGACCCGTCGACATAGAGATGATTTGCAGCAGGAACCATGGAAGACACTTTGCTGATATTTTTTAAGGCCAGTTGTTTTTGCAAGAGTGGTGGGTCACTTTTGGAGGTGGGAGTGTAGAACACACGCGGCAGAGGAATCTTCCTAGGTGGGGGGCCATGATCCACTTCAGCCAACTTATCTTCACCCGGCCGGGGAATTGAACTCCGGTCCTTCTGCTTGTGAGGCTGACGCTCTATCCACTGAGCTTCCGGGCCGTGCGTGTGTGTGTGTGTGGGATCCGTCCTGAGTACCCAACGATGTCGGCTAGAGAGAGGGGAGGTGAGACATGGGGGTGGTTGTAGGCTGGTGCCAGATGGGGAATTTTCCACCAGGTGGTTGGTGAGTGGTCAGTATGTAGGTACTACATCCAGGAGGACGTGGGTCCGCGTCATAAGCTGGGATTTTTCAGTAACCGTCGAGTGGCCTGAAACTACCTACATGTTGTCCTGAAGACCACCTATCAACCCGGACTCTGGATTCCCTCTGTAAAACGTTATCAAAGATGAGCTCCGGGGGGCAGCATGAGCCAAGCAAAATGGCGCCACTATAAATATTTGCCTGCCCCATAATCTGGGGCCGACCATCAGGCATCACCAAGAACGCCCTTCCCAGCCATGAGCAGAACGTAAAAAAACTTTTCATGACATTTCCGGAACAGTAAGCCATCACGTAAACAGAAACGCCGGAACTTGTGAATCAAATAGTGTCGCGGTTCGGAGCGTCAAGCCATTAAGGGATGAACCAGGGTGAGTCGGTTCCGGCTCCGGTGCAGTCAGGAATGGGAATCAAGTGAAAAAGGGGAATCAGTACTATGACCCTGCGTGTCCCTGTAAGCACCATAATCTTACTCGTGAAGTTCAGTAAAGGTTGAACGCGTCGAGATCAACTGCGTGGTGCCTCACTCATCTTTTAACTTTTACCAGAGTGAGATGCGCCGACCACCCGAGAATATTCGCTGTCCAATGAGCCGCGAAACAAGTCGCCTTTCTAAAGAAGTCGACGTTACTTTCGAATCAGTATCAATCTTACAATGCTTTTCCTTTGCTACCGGAAATGAATTTAACCATTTTTAACACTTTGACTGCGTATTTCCTACAAGACCAACAAGCTACAGGAATTGAACCAAGTGGCTGCTACAATTCAATGAATGAACTCATGTGACTTCGGAGGGGATATCCAGCATAGGAGGGGATATCCAGCATACCAATACCACATGGGAAACACTCCACTATCCACCACAGATGCAGAGAAAGACCTGGGAGTAACCGTCAAAATATCCAACAATTTCAAAGGAAATTTAATAAGCAGCATATATTAAGTTAAAGGACAGATTAACTTTGCCTTGGCATTGCAGTGTTATTAGGTCTTTATTAACAATCCCTTCCATGGCAGTATTCTCATGGCGTCCCAGTCAGAAATGCCCCCTAACTATGCTCCACGCCCGTCAGAGACTGACCAATGACAGTTTGTTGGGCAGCAGATCAGGTTAGTGCTGCAGTATACAGGAGAATACTTTTAAAGCTTTCTTGATTCATTTGGGAAAGGATCTACTGTACCGTATATTGCGTGACCCATGCAAGTTCCTCAGCCCCCATAGTTACCAAACCTCCTAAGTTAAAAATATCTATGGAAAATTGTCAGTCTCAGCGATTCAAACTAACTGATGATCCTTGTTTTTTCTTTATCGTGACCATGGAGTACAGGAGGAACTTTATTTACACAATGATAAGCTGGTTATTGACAAACTTATTATCTACTATTCCCAATGAGCAACGCAGACAGCGGCCTTCCGGTCGGAGCAAGAGTCTTGGAGGAGGAAGAGGCCGCCTGTGGAAGCCTCCATCGAGAGGCAGTCCTGGCCGGACGTGGAGTCCCCGGACCTGGTGAGGAAGACAGTGTTATCGAGAGAGCGGCGGGGAAGGCGGCGATGGAAGAGTGGCTATGAATGGCAGAGCCGAAACTCACCTGGTGATGGAGCCGCGGATTTCATAGGGCGCGGTGGAGGAAAGGTCCCTGGTCCAGACGGATGGGATTTGGTCTGGAAGTAAAGGTTTGCCAGTGAAAACTACACACCTTAATATTTAAAGAACCAATAAGGTCTGTTCACCCTTGAGCATATAAAGCTTTAATAATAAAGTAAAGGCCTATCAATGAGCCATGAAAAGTATAGGCCTATCAATGAGCCATGAACGAGGGGAACATGCACGGTAAAGGAAACTCACGCTGGAGGAGCAGCTCGAGGAAGAAGTCGAAATCAGTAGAGCTATCGACGCGGTAAAGGTCAAAGCTGCCGTGCCGGTTCACGACGGTCACCTCGCGGAGGCCGCGGCAGTAGTCCCTGGCACCGTACTGGGTGAAACCGTGGCCGGGCAGGTTGCACCAGGAGAAGTGGTAGATTCGGCCCTGGTAGATGGTGTGGACCTAGGGACGGGAGCGACGGTCAGCGGAGGGAAGCATCGTCGGAAGTGTATTAGTGCAACATGAAAGTCCAGAGGGGGAGGGGGGGGGGGGGGGATTGACTCACCAGGGAGTCAGTGGCCGGACAGGCGGAAGACACCTGCGGCTGGACACTCTGGATCACCGCCGCCTGCTGTGAGAACCGGACAGGCGGAAGACACCTGCGGCTGGACACTCTGGATCACCGCCGCCTGCTGTGAGAACGAGGGGAGCATCTGGAACATGGGGCGTGGCTGGGGCTGCACAAACACCTGCTGTGTATCGGGCTGCACAAACACCGGTGGCTGAGGCTGCTGCTGGACGAAGACCTGCCGGGGCCGCTCCTGTACAAACAGCTGTTGTGGCTCAGGCTGTCGGGACGCGAAGAACTGCTGACTCTGTCCTGACCCAACGACCACGTCGTCAGCCAGGGGCGTCCCGTCATAACTAAATTGACTCTGGCCGCCCGCCGCCGCCACCATCACTGCCGCCAACAAGATGACGCACCACATCTACAACGGACAAAAAAACTGTAACAGGGTAGATGCAACAGTAGACACGGCAAAATCATTAAACAATTAACTGCACAAAAATCCTACCACCCTGACCACCCCCATCACCCACCCCGTCCGTGTGTTCAAGTCTAAGGCTCCAGATACTCAGACCCTGCCCCGCCCCGCGCCGCTGCTCCTCGCCTCGGCCGCTGCCGCCGTGGGCACGAGCAGCGGGTCGTGTGGTGGTCCGTTCACTTCAGCCGGATCCCCGCACGACCTGACTCCTGGCCGGGTCAGTGAAGAAGCTGCTGATTGGCTGTTGCCTGGTGAGGTGTTTCCGTCCCCCCCCAACCCAACAGCCTCATGTAAGCTTAGAAACCATTAACATCTCATAGTCATGTATCACGGCAACCACTTGAAACTAATTTATCTCGTATATCTCTTTCGTAAAGTTCTCCTGAATACGATGGCTATTTGAGATAAAGGGTGATCGAAGTTAATACGGTGTGTGTGTGTGTGTGTGTGTGTGTGTGTGTGTGTGTGTGTGTGTGTGTGTGCTGAGTAAACAACGATGTTGGCGGAGAGGGGAAATGGGCTGACGGGTAGAGGCACTGGTGCCAGATGGGGAATATATTGCACCAATCTTGTCATGAGATTTCCGCAATCGGAAGTCATCACGTGAACAGACGCGCCGGAACTTGTGAATCAGGTGGTGTTGCGGCTCGGAGCGTCAAGCCACAAAGGGATGAACCAGGAAGGAAGGAAGGGTGGTCAAGTGAAGGAAGAGACTCAGTATCATGACCCTGCGTGTCCCTGTAAGTACCAATAATTTTACTCGTGATATTCAGCAAAGGTTGAGCGCGTCACCGCCCGAGATCAGGTGCGTGGTGCCTCAGACTCGTCTGCCGGACCTGGTTGGCAGTTGTAACCATCCTCGTTACTCTAAACCCCGGAGCCACGCACACTGGCAAGGCACAAGGTGTTGCTCGTTGAGACACTTGACCCAAGTCGGTCTCGTTCTGGCCCGGATTCAGAAAGCCGTTACCAAGATGTAAGTCTGAGATACATCCTTTTTTAGAATTCAATGAAATGCTTTATAAATAATGTTTTCCAATCCGGAGATAAGATTATATGAGTCAATAAAGCAAAATCCTTCCATAAAAGTGAGATGCTACAGCGGAGATGTTGGAACATGCTATATCTCTCGCAGAGTTCACTGTCGGATCCGTCAGTCCGTCCACAGCCACGCCCACCCCGCCATGGAGGTCATCGACGCGTTACTGAATGATCGTGCTTTGAAAAGGGAAAGGTGATTGAGGAGGAACTTAACCGTTACAGTTTCCTTGTCAAGAGCTCATCCAGCTGATAGAGGAGCTGGAGCCTTTACTGCAGAGGAGGACGAGAAGGGTGCACGCCATCCCCTCCCACACACAGGTTTTGGTGGCCCTCAGAACACTTGCCAGCGGCTCTTTCCAGCATGTAATTGGAGAAACTGCTGGAAGGTTATTATCATAAGTAATTCATAACAATAAAACCCCATATTTCTCCTTGGTCACAACTCCCGACTCCTTGAATAAGTTTGCATAAGTAGTTTCCTTTCCACCCTTCATATTGAAATTGGGCGTTCTTTATCTGAAACTAACCTAGAAGGCACAGAATTTAAGTATTTTTAATTTAATCGATCCCTTATCCTGACTAGGAAAGTGAGAGACTCGGTACATACCTCAGTATGCGGCCCTACAGTAACATTTGCATAATTATTAATTCCAGCATGATTTTATACTCAAATCAGTCATGACTCAGAAGAGGAACCAAAGCACACATAGAACATTTGCCATATTTTTATTGCACCTTCCTCACAAGACAAACTTCACAACGCGATAGGCAACCAACTCACTTTTATCTGTCTCTCATAATTTCAACCGAGCAAAAAAAATAGCTAAGCCTCCCCCTAACACGGCTTTTAATTTTCTCTCTTGGTTCTGGTTTCATCTCGGTTTCATTCTGGTTTCCTCTACCTACCTGTTTCCCTCTTGGTTTGTTTTGGTGTTAGTTTCGTCTCGTTTCAGTGTTTCAGTCGAGTCTACCAACCTGTTTCTCTCTTGGTTTGCTCTGGTTAGTTTCGTTTCCTCGTGTTTCCTCTACTAACCTGCTTCGCTAACAACCAATTATGTAGTTTTGCTTTACATGGGCCAACAGCTGAATTAAGGAAAGCCATAACAACACTCAAAATATTTCAACACCAACGATATTTTTCCCTCATGTTCATCTCTCTATCAAGGAACCCTCATAACTAACTGGGTGATATTTATACAAAGAATTAAGATAGTTTTCAAGTCTTATCTATTCTCTAACTCCTAAGATAATTTCTGTATCAAAGGTTTCTGCTTTTTAACTACTTGGCCTCACAACTAACTGGGTGATCTTTATACAAAAAGAATTATAATGGTTTTTTTTTCAGTCTATTCTATTTTCTCAACAACAATATTTTTCCTTGTACGTTAATTTCTCTCTCAAATGATTCCGCGTTTTTACTTGACTTGGCCTCACAACGAACTGGACGAGATTATGTAGAGGAACTATTTAGATATTTGTCCAGTCATGTCTATTTCTCTAACTCACAGCAAGCAACAAAGATATTTTTTTTCTCCAGTGTTAATTTCTCCATCAAAGAATTCTGCTTTTTAACTTGGCCTCACAGCTAACTGGACGAGATTATGTACAGGAACTATCTAGATATTTGTCCAGTCATATCTATTTTCTCGTAACTCACAGCAAGCAACTGATATTTTTTTCACTCCAGTGTTAATTTCTCTATCAAATATTTGTTTGGCTTTATAATTAGCTGGACGAGATTATATACTGGAACTATTTAGATATTTTCCAGTCATGTCTCTTCTCTAACTCACAGCAACAACAATCATATTTATTTTTACTCATGTTAATTTCTCTATCAAAGAATTCTGCTCTTTAACTTGACTTGGCCTCACAACTAAGTGAACGAGATTATGTATTATGAGATTTTTCCAGTGACGTCTTTTCTCTAACTCACAGCAACAACTATCATATTTTAATCCTATGTTAATTTCCCTATCTAAGAAATATGCTGCTTAACTTCTATTAGTCCACATAACTGACTGCCAGATGTTTGAATAGAAACCAATGAGATTTATTTTTGTCATGTGTATTTCTTCTAACTCACAGCAACACACATACACACACACCTCATAATGCCACTTAGGAAAGGACTAAATTAACATGAACCCTTTTTCAAACCTCACTTCAACTCATGCTCAAGACATCACCCATACACCCACGCATTAAAGACCACTTACAACCCACGTTCACGGGCACACCTCTTCCTGTTATACCTTAGTAGTTATTGTTGTCATTGTTACCGAAGCCATCACACGACATTTTCCTCCCTTTTCAGTGCTCACAAGAAAGATTCAGCTCCATAACACTTCAATTTAAATGGGTAAATAGATGCAGAAAGTAGAGGAGGACGAGGATTAGGAGAAAAATGCCCCAAAAAAAAAGAGATCAGGAACAAGTAAACAAGTAAATGGCTTAATCAGAGTAGGGGAGAGAACAGACAGGTTACTTTGAATAGGTAAATAGAATGTAAGAGGAGGAAGAGGAGGACAATGAGGAATATGGAACAAGGATCAAAACGGGGAGGAGGAGGAGGAGGAGGAGTTGTAAAAGCGAGAGATAAAAGAGAGTAAGAACATATTATTTTCACAGTAAAGGAGCAGCTCAAGTGCCAAAAAATAAATAAAAGAACAAAAAAACATGTGCATTGTCCTTATAAAAGAAAGTAGAGAAGTAAACGAATGAAAGGATAATCAAAAGACGGGAAAGAAGAAAAGAAAAACGGGAAACAGTCAAACAGGGAGGCAAGTCAAAACGTTCATAAGGGTAACTACTTTATTTTAACCATAGGTGGGCCTAGGAGAAATAAAGGAGTATAGAAATAAACAAAAGACCGACAAGAAAAGAAAAACGGGAAACAGTCAAACAGGGAGGCAAGTCAAAACGTTCATAAGGGTAACTACTTTATTTTAACCATAGTTGGGCCTAGGAGAAATAAAGAAGGAGTATAGAAATAAACAAAAGACGGACAAGAAAAGAAAAACGGGAAACAGTCAAACAGGGAGGCAAGTCAAAACGTTCATAAGGGTAACTACTTTATTTTAACCATAGGTGGGCCTAGGAGAAATAAAGGAGTATAGAAATAAACAAATCAAAGCATAAACAAAAGACGGACAAGAAAAGAAAAACGGGAAACAGCCAAACAGGGAGGCAAGTCAAAAGTGGTTAAAAGGGGTAACTACTTTAATTTAACCATAGTTGGGCGTAGAGAAGTAACGAACGATTATAAAAAATAAACAAATCAGAGCATAACCAAAAGACGGGCAAGAAAAGAAAACGGGAAACAGTCAAACAGGGTTGCGAGTCAAAACGTTCATAAGGGTAACTACTTTATTTTAACCATAGTGGACCTAGAGAAGTAAAGAACGAGTAGAAAAATATACAAATCAAAGCATAACCAAAAGACGGACAAGAAAAGAAAAACGGGAAACAGTCAAACAGGGAGGCAAGTCAAAAGTGGTTAAAAGGGGTAACTACTTTAATTTAACCATAGGTGGGCCTTCCACCGGAGCCACACCAATGTGACCACCGCAACCACCACCACCGATTTGACCACCGGAACCACCACCACCGATTTGACCACCGGAACCACCGCCACCGATTTGACCACCGGAACCACCACCACCGATTTGACCACCGGAACCACCATCACCGATATGACCACCGGAACCACCATCACCGATTTGACCACCGGAACCACCATCACCGATATGACCACCGGAACCACCACCACCGATTTGACCACCGGAACCACCATCACCGATATGACCACCGGAACCACCATCACCGATATGACCACCGGAACCACCATCACCGATTTGACCACCGGAACCACCATCACCGATTTGACCACCGGAACCACCATCACCGATTTGACCACCGGAACCACCATCATCGATTTGACCACCGGAACCACCACCACCGATTTGACCACCGGAACCACCATCACCACCGATTTGACCACCGGAACCACCATCACCACCGATTTGACCACCGGAACCACCACCACCGATCTGACCACCGGAACCACCATCACCGATTTGACCACCGGAACCACCATCACCGATTTGACCACCGGAACCATCACCACCGATTTGACCACCGGAACCACCACCACCGATTTTTATAGCGCGTGTGTGTTTTGGTACTCTACCTTTGGCTTAGCATGTATTTAGACTAGATTAAGAAAAAAAATCAGTTAAGGCAGAAATAAGACAAGAACAAATAAAAGAAACTAGATTAAGGTAATATAATAACTTGTCATACCAGTTTTTTTCCACTATATTTCAATAAAAAAATTTAAAACCCACTTTTTCCCGTTCCTACTCCCTCACCGAAAAGGCAATCGATATAACTCCAACCAATATGAAGATCAACAGTAACACACACACACACACACACACACACACACACACACACACACACACACACACACACACACACACACACATGCTGGCAAACTGAAAAAAAATCAATAGCGGAAGGGGTAGAGGGAGAGGAAGGGGGAATGGTAACCACAGACTGCCTAACAAGCCGCCGCTCGCGAAGGGTGGGGTATAGAGATGGGGGGGTGGGGGGGGGGGGAGAAACGGCGGCGTGGGCACGCTGGAAATGTGGGGTGGGGGTGGGGGGCCAAGCCGCGTGCTCGCCAGTTTTCCCGCCCAAACACGCATGAAGCGCTCCAAACACACACCAATGTCCGCCCGGGGGCGTCAATGGCCGCAGGAGGGAGGCACCCCGGCACAACGTGAAGGATAGTGGTGGCGCCGGGCATGGTGCGAAGGGCGCCCCTAACCGACCCCGGCAGGAGGGTGACGCCCGGCACGGTGCGAAGGGCGCCCCTAACCGACCCCGGCCGGCGCCCGTCTCCTGCGGCGCCCCAGGCAGGAGGGGATGCCGGGCGGTGGTTCCCTGTAGGACGCGACGCATGTTTTTTTTTTTTTTTTGGGGGGGGGGGCTTTGAGGAGCGGTGGCCGCGAGGTGCGTGTGGGGGGTAGGGGGGGGGGGTGCGGCTGGCTGGCTGGCTGGTCGGCAAAATTTTAGTCCTGTCACTGTCACCAAAATTTTGTCCGATTATTGTCGCCAAATTTTTAGTCTTGTCACTCACCAAAATTTTAGTCCTGTCACTGTCACCATTACCCTCTACTCACTGACGCACCTGCACCTCTCTTCCTGTTTTACCTTAGTAGTTATTGTTGTCGTTGTTACCCAAGCCATCACACGACGTTTTCCTCCCTTCTCAGTGTTCACAAGAAAGATTCAGCTCCATAACACTTCAATTTAAATATGTAAATAGATGCAGGAAGTAGAGGAGAACGAGGAGAAAAAGGCCCCCCCCGAAGAAAAAAAAAGAGATCAGGAACAAATAAACAAGAAAATGGCTTAATCAGAGTAGGGGAGAGAACAGACAGGTTACTTTGAATAGGTAAATAGAATGTAAGAGGAGGAAGAGGAGGACAATGAGGAATATGGAACAAGGATCAAAACGGGGAGGAGGAGGAGGAGGAGGAGTTGTAAAAGCGAGAGATAAAAGAGAGTAAGAACATATTATTTTCACAGTAAAGGAGCAGCTCAAGTGCCAAAAAATAAATAAAAGAACAAAAAAAACATGTGCATTGTCCTTATAAAAGAAAGTAGAGAAGTAAACGAATGAAAGGATAACCAAAAGACGGGAAAGAAGAAAAGAAAAACGTGAAACAGTCAAACAGGGAGGCAAGTCAAAACGTTCATAAGGGTAACTACTTTATTTTAACCATAGGTGGGCCTAGGAGAAATAAAGGAGTATAGAAATAAACAAATCAAAGCATAAACAAAAGACGGACAAGAAAAGGAAAACGGGAAACAGCCAAACAGGGAGGCAAGTCAAAAGTGGTTAAAAGGGGTAACTACTTTAATTTAACCATAGTTGGGCGTAGAGAAGTAACGAACGATTATAAAAAATAAACAAATCAGAGCATAACCAAAAGACGGGCAAGAAAAGAAAACGGGAAACAGTCAAACAGGGTTGCGAGTCAAAACGTTCATAAGGGTATCTACTTTATTTTAACCATAGTGGACCTAGAGAAGTAAAGAACGAGTAGAAAAATATACAAATCAAAGCAAAACCAAAAGACGGACAAGAAAAGAAAAACGGGAAACAGTCAAACAGGGAGGCAAGTCAAAAGTGGTTAAAAGGGGTAACTACTTTAATTTAACCATAGGTGGGCCTTCCACCGGAGCCACACCAATGTGACCACCGCAACCACCACCACCGATTTGACCACCGGAACCACCACCACCGATTTGACCACCGGAACCACCGCCACCGATTTGACCACCGGAACCACCACCACCGATTTGACCACCGGAACCACCACCACCGATTTGACCACCGGAACCACCACCACCGATTTGACCACCGGAACCACCACCACCGATTTGACCACCGGAACCACCATCACCGATTTCACCACCGGAACCACCACCACCGATTTGACCACCGCAACCACCACCACCGATTTCACCACCGGAACCACCATCACCGATTTCACCACCGGAACCACCGCCACCGATTTGACCACCGGAACCATCACCACCGATTTGACCACCGGAACCACCACCACCGAATTGACCACCGGAACCACCATCACCGATATGACCACCGGAACCGCCGCCTCCCACTTGCAACCCACCAGAAGCTCCAGCAAAGTACTCGCAGATGGTCGGCTTTATGTGGTGGCAGCCGATGTCGTGCCAGGTAATGAGATCGCCTGGGTAGTACTGGTTAATAAGGCCCAGGCACCTCTCATTGTTGTCCTCGCTGTTGTCGGGCTGAGGGCCGCCGGTGCTGGGGGGAAAGAGGGAGCGAAAGGGTGGTTAGGTACGAGTGTGTGTGTGTGATAGTTGAGGTTTGGGATGGTGGTTATGGTGATAGATTAATATATAGAGAGTGAGATAGACATGTGCTTATAAGGGAGAAATGGTGTGTTATAAAAAAAAGGGGGAGAGAAGGGAGCGTTGGTTGTGTGAGTGTAGGTTTGAGATAGGAGGTGTGTTTTGGGATAGGTTAGACGAGTTAAAGTAAGGGTACGTGATCATAGGTTGGGAGTTGTAAAGATAGAGATAGACAAACCGATAGTAAATGAGTGAAAGGAGAAAAGGTGTGTTAGGGAATATATAGTAGATAAACACTGGTTGATAGATATATACGTGGATTGATTATTAGATATAGATGGAGATTGACAAACATCGATAATTAGAGTAGTTAAATAGGTGGATAGAAGATGGAGATTGACATACAGCTAGAGAAGGGGAGGAATACTAACTTATAGATCACACTGCAAAAGGAAAATAGGGTAGATGAATGAATATATATATATATATATATATATATATATATATATATATATATAAATATATCTATATATATATTTTTTTATATATATATATATAGAGTGACAGATATATATAGAGAGAGAGAGAGAGAGAGAGAGAGAGAGAGAGAGAGAGAGAGAGAGAGACAAACAAAGAAATGGGTTAGGAAGAAAATATTAAATTACACTTCGAGATAAATAGTTTAGTCGGATAGTTAGATAAATAGCTGTGCAGTGAGACAGACAGAGATAGAGAATTAGAGAAAGGCGAACTCAAATCACACACACACACACACACACACACACACACACACACACACACACACACACACACACACACACACACACACATGCACTTACAGTTCATTCTGGTCCCACTTGGTATATGTGAGTGGCTGGTTGTTGCTCCACTCCCAAATGAACTCCTCGTTGTTCAGCCTGTTGCCTCCAGTCCAGATCCAGGGAGAACGGTCTGTTGAGGGGGTGACGAAACAGTTTAGTAGTAGTAGTAGTAGTAGTAGAAGTGGTGGTGGTAGATGGAATTATTCGGTGGTTTGTTTACAGGAATGGATAAGAGAAAGAGAAAATAGGATAGCGTGAAAATAAGGAATAAGATAAAAAGAAAATAAAGATGGAACAAGGAAATAAAAGATAGGAGAAAAAATAGTAAGATCATGATGAAAAATTGAGTAGTTGTTGTACTAAGAGTAGTAGTAGTAGTAGTAGAAGTAGTAGTAGTAGTAGTAGTGGTAGTAGTAGTAGTAGTAGTAGTGGTAGTAGTAGTAGTAGTAGTAGTGGTAGTAGTAGTAGTAGTAGTAGTAGTAGTAGTAGTGGTAGTAGTAGTAGTAGTAGTAGTAGTAGTGCTAGTAGTAGTAGTGGTGGTAGTAGTAGTAGTAGTAGTAGTAGTGGTGGTGGTTGAAATATATAACAATTTCTTTATTTTATTTTTACATGAATGGATGTAGAAAAAAACTGCTTGGAATAATGTAGCCGTTTTTTCTTGTTTTCATTATTTTTTACAAGGATTCATGAAAAAAAATTGTTGGAATATCGTAAGTTTTCTTTTTCATATATATATAGGAACGGATAATGATGAAAAAAATCGTGAAACTCAGTTATGGGAGATCTAAATTCTCCTGATTATTAATGTTTGCAGGAATGGAGAGTGAAAAAAATAAATAACAAATGAGAATTCTAAATGTTTATGGAAGTTTTCTCTCTTTTTAGTCATTCTCTTTAGTCTTCCCTTTAAATTCATTCCCCGCGTCTCGTTTTCTTTTTCCAACCTGGCCTTCACTTTATCTCCCTCCCTCCTTCTCTCTCTCTCTCTCTCTCTCTCTCTCTCTCTCTCTCTCTCTCTCTCTCTCTCTCTCTCTCTCTCTCTCTCTCTCTCCTTCCCTTCATCTATCTCTCAGTCTCTCCTCTTCTTCCTCTTCCTCCTTCCCTCGCTTCCTCTCTCTTTTCCTTCCTTCCTTCCTTCCTTCCTTCCTTCTTCATCATTCCACTATTCTAGCATCCCCATCATTCTCCTCTCCTTGTTCCTCCTTTATCATCATCTTATTTCTTCTCTTTTATCTTTTCTCTCCTTTGTCTTCTTTCTTCACTTTCTCTATTCCATTTGTCTCTCTCTTCTCTCTCTCTCTCTCTCTCTCTCTCTCTCTCTCTCTCTCTCTCTCTCTCTCTCTCTCTCACATCACCACCTCACATCACCACCACCACCACCACACAACCTAACCAGCCAGTCATCCATCACCAACAGTACTAAACATTCAACCACCATCACTACTACCCCTAACCTAACCTAAACATCACAACATTATACTCACGCTTGCCCACGATGCCCACAATGTAACTGTTCTCGGCCGGGGTCTCAATGTTCACGGGGGTCCAGCCTTGGCCCAGCCGCGTGCAATAGTTGTAAGCCTCCTGCCAAGTGTAGCGCTGCCCGCCGTCCACGCACCAGGAGTAGTGGTAGTTTTTGCCGCCGAAAGTGTCGTGGATCTGAAGAGGGGAGAGAAGGGAGGGAGCGTTAGTTGTGTGTGTGTAGATTTGAGATGGGAGATGTAGAGGGCGGTGGAGGAGAGAGATCAAAGCTGTATTGCGTCCGTAGGGAGAATAATTACTTGTCTGGGTTAGAGAGAGAGATGGAAGGAAAGGAAAGGAAGGATAGAAAGTGAAAAAGAATAGAGTGTTTAGTTAGTGCAGGTGCTGGGGTGCAGAGCGTTATGGAAGGGAAGAAAAGAAGAGTGGAAAAGAAGAAGCGTGAAGGGTAGAAGAAGAATTAGTCGTCTGGGTTAGAGAGTGAGATGGAAGGAAAGGAAAGGAAGGGTAGAAAAGTGAAAAAAGAAGAAGCGTAAAGGGAAGAATAGACAGTTTAGTTAGTGTAGGTGCTGGGGTGCAGAGCGTTATGGAAGGGAAGGAAAGAAAGAGTGGAAAAGAAGAAGCGTGAAGGATAGAAGAGAGATTTAGTTTAGTTAGTGAATGTTTTGGGTGAGAGAGTGAAGTGGAGAGAGACAAAGGAAAAGAGAAAAAAGAAGCTGCATATAACCTTTGAGGCGGAGAGAAAAGAAGAATAGAGAGAGAGTTTGATAATGTACGTCTGGGGTGTGAGAGAGTGGAGGAATAATGAAAAAGAGAGAGAGTTGGATAATGTACGATGGGGTAAGAGAGAGAGGAGGAATAATGAAGAAGTTGAGAAATTGGTTTTGGAAGTACTTGAGAATCTGTGAGGCGGAAACTAGAAAAGAAAATAAGTAGGTAAATAGGTATGCAGTGTTGTGTGTTGGTAATAGAGCGAGAAGGAGAACAGACGTGAAAGAAAATTGCCTTGTGTTCCTTGAAAGTGTGATAGATCTATGAGGTGAAGAAAATAGAAGAGATCACTCGTTTTGTAGTGAAGGTTCTGTGAGAGAGATCAAGATGGAGAAAGGAGAAGGAAGAGAAAGATAATAGAAGAATGATATGCCCTTGATGCTGCACTGAATCTATAAGTAGGAGAAACGAGAACAGAAAAGAAGAGGAGAGAGAGGTAGTTTGACCGTGTGAGTTTGAGACAACAGAGGGTGAAAAGAGATGAAGAAACACTTGTGATAAAATAAGATTGCTTTGACTAGTGAATTTGTGAGGTTAAAAGAAGAGAATAAAATAGTTAGCTAGTATGGTAGTATTGGTTCTAGGAAAGACTGAATAAGGGGATATGAAGGAAGACGGATAGATATAAAATAAGATATGGAAAGTGTAAAAATGCGTACGATGAACAAAGTAGAAAAAAGAATAGATATGTAGTGTGTGTTGTAGGTGAGAGAGAGGAGTTGAAGTTAACGTAAGATAGAATAAAGAGAGGGGACAGTAATGCAAGGAAAGGATAGTAGATAAAATAGCAACAGAAAAGAGAGAGAAATAGACAAATAAAATAGATATAAGAAACAGACACAAGGAAGGGAATGAGAAGACATATTTTAAGAAGACGGGAGGGAGGAAAATGAGTAAATAGGGAATTAGGAAGAAATCGAGAGAGAGAGAGAGAGAGAGAGAGAGAGAGAGAGAGAGAGAGAGAGAGAGAGAGAGAGAGAGAGAGAGTGAACATGGCAGCAAAAGTTTATTGAAGATGAATGG
>NC_066527.1:16925010-17007510 GCF_024679095.1 Eriocheir sinensis | reverse complement strand
AGAGAGAGAATATAAATCAATTATTAACAGGTAATCTTAATCGTTTTCCAAGAATAATGACTTACCAAGGAGGAGAAGGGGAAAGAAGAATAAGAGGAGGAGGAGGAGGAGAACAAAAGATTGAAACATGGAAAGACAGGCAACAGAAAGCTTATTGACTCCTTATGAGGGTGCCTGCTGTAGCGCCGTGATCTTCCTGAGAGTTACTTGGTGCGTGCAGAGCAGATTGAGGCCCTTCGGTGTGTGTTTCAACGTTTCCAGATTGTCGTACTCCGCTTCCGATGTTTGCCGATTTCCGACCCAAAAACTGCCTCCTCATACATAGTTACCGTTAAAATGGTTAATTATTGGTGTTTTTTTGGCAATAGCTACGGCTCACAAACCGATAATTACGAGGCTCTGAGTATGTTAATCCGGCAACCGTGGTGTGTTTTCAGTGTGCTCTTTTTGTTATGAAGTAGCGGTGATGCGATTTTTGAGGGAGTTGATGGTTTCTGCACTTACTACTTCAGCAGGGAGGTCGTTCCAATGGCGGATGACTCGGTTAGAAAAGAAACTCCTACCAATGTCTGTGTTGCATCGCTTCGCAGGAGGAGGAGGAGGAGGACCAGAAGTTAAGAGAGAAAAATAGAAAAAAAAAGATGAGGTGAAGTTAAAGACGAGAAAGAGATAAGCAGAAGAAGAAAGAGAGAAAAAGAGTAAGAAAAGCAAAGGAGAGGAAAAAAATGGAAAAGAAATAGAAGAGAAATGGTGAGGGAGGAAGAAAAAACGAGAAGGAAAAAGGAAGTGAAAGAGGAGGAGGAGGAGGAAGAAGACTCTGGCAACGGATAACCCAGTAAAGAGAATAGTGCAGGGATAAAGGAAGGAAGAGGAGAAGGAGGAGGAGGAGGAGGAGGAAGATGCATGGCCCTTCTCGAGGCAAGACTGGAAGCAATACTTGTGTTTGTGTTGCGAATTTCCGGGTCAAAATCTGTGTTGTGTTTGTGTTTGAAGTTTGTTTTTATGTCCTGTGTGTGTGTGTGTGTGTGTGTGTGTGTGTGTGTGTGTGTGTGTGTGTGTGTGTGTGTGTGTGTGTGTGTGTGTGTGTGTGTGTGTGTGTGTGTGTGTGTGTGTGTTTCATTCTGGCGTCATCTTGTTTTTCCGGTTTTACTTTTTTTCTTTTATTTATCTATTTCTGTTTCTTATATTTCTGTTTTTCTTTCTTTCTTGCTACGATTCTTTTTTTATATTTTTTTTTATTTATTTATTTATTTATTTATTTATTTATTTATTTTTTTGCTTTTTCTGTTCTTTTGTTTTCTTATCGTTTTCCATTTTTCTTAGTTGTCTGGTTTTATATTTTTCATTTTTATTCCCTCGTGTGTGTGTGTGTGTGTGTGTGTGTGTGTGTGTGTGTGTGTGTGTGTGTGTGTGTGTTAGGCGTTTTCGGTCTGCTGGTTCTGAGCAAGACTGTGAATGTTAAGGTTCTCTCTCTCTCTCTCTCTCTCTCTCTCTCTCTCTCTCTCTCTCTCTCTCTCTCACTAAAACTACGTCTACATTCAAGCCCAACACACACACACAGGTCATACAAATATGCACTCACTGTCTACCTGGAAGTGGAGGAGGAGAAGGAAGAAGAGGAGAAGAAGAAGAAGAAGAAGAAGAAGAAGAAGAAGAAGAAGAAGAAGAAAGTGGAGGGAGACACATAAAAGATAAAAAAAACAACAGTAGAAGACAAAGAAGAAAGATGAAGAAGAATAAGATGAAAACAAAATTAAAAGAATAAACAAAAAGAAAAGAAATGAAAAGAGAAAATATATCCAGGGAAACAGAAGTAACAGATACAATGAAGAACAGAAGAAGTAGACGAGAACGAGGAGGAGGAGGAGGGAGAGGAAGAGGAGTAGGACAGGTGGGGATCCCTGACCATTACCTGCCCGGGACTGTCCCCGCAGCGCTGCCAGCCGTAAGAGGAGATGGAGGAGGAGAAGAAGAAGAAGAGGAAGAAGAAGAAAAGGAGAAGGAAGGAGTTGTGAGAATAGTATACGAAGAAGAAAGAAGTATGTATGAAGGAGAAGGAGGAGAAGAAGAAGATGAAGAAGAAAAAGAAGAAGAAGAAAAGGAGAAGGAAGGAGTTGTGAGAATAGTATAGGAAGAAGAAAGAAGTTTGTATGAAGGAGAAGGAATAGGAACAGAAGAAGGAGGAGGAGGAAAAGAAGAGTTGTAAGAATAGTGTCGATATAACGTAGAAGGGAGAAGAAGAAGAGGAGGAGGAGTGTGTGTGTGTGTGTGTGTGTGTGTGTGTGAGAGAGAGAGAGAGAGAGAGAGAGAGAGAGAGAGAGAGAGAGAGAGAGAGAGAGAGAGAGAGAGAGAGAGAGAGAGAGAGAGAGAGAGAGAGAGAGAGAGAGAGAGAGAGAGAGAGAGATCCGTGATTCTGTTTATTGCGGGGTTTTTTCTCTCATTTTTCGTCTACTTTTTCTTTCCTTGTTTTCCTTTTCTTCTCTTTTTTTTCTCCCCTTCATCCTCTTTTTTTCTTTTTTTCTCTTTTTCAATACTTTTTTTCTTTTTTTACATTTTTTTCCTTATTTACATATTATCTCTTCTCTTTCCTTCCTCTCCTTTTCCTCTTCTTCCTTCTTTTTCCTCTATCTCATTTATCCTTATTTCCTCTTTCTCCTTCTCTTCTTTCTTCCTTCCTTCATTCTTTTCTTTCCTCTGTCCATTTTCTTTCTCTTCCATCCACTTTCTTTCCTCTTTCCTTCCCTTCCTTATTTTCTTTTCCTCTTCCCATTTTCACTTTTTTTTCTTTATCCGTGTCTTCCTCTCCTCCGTTTCTCACTTTCTCCTTTCGTTCCTTTCTCTAATTTCTCTCCTTTTCTTTATCTCTTCCTTCCACTTTCTTTCCTCTCTACTTCCCTTCTCACTTCTTACATCTTTTCTCTTTCTCTCTTTCTTTTCCCTTCCCGTCTTCTTCCTTCTGTTCTTTCCTCCTCCTTTTGTTTCTCTTATTCCTCTTACTTCCTCTTTCTTTCCTCTTTCCTTCCCTTCCTCACTTATTCATCTCTTCTCCATATCTCACTTTCTTCTTCCCTCCATTCTTCCTTCCTCCTTTCCTTCCCTTTCTTTAATTCCTCTCCTTCTCAATACCCCTTCTGACTGGACCTTGCCATTGCCTGAGGTAGAACAGATCACGGAAAAGTTAAGTCTGGAAGGAAACAATGCCAATAAGTCTTCCATAATTAGTCAACTTGGAGAATGGAGGAAATTTTAAATCGGTTTGCTTTTTTTTTACAGTAAAGGAAGCAGTTCTGAGAGAATAGATCACGAAAAAGTTTAAGTCTGGAAGGAAACAATGCCAAAAAGTCTTCCATAATTAGTCAACTTGGAGAATGGAGGAAATTTTAAATCGGTTTGCTTTTTTTTACAGTAAAGGAAGCAGTTCTGATAGAATAGATCACGAAAAAGTTTAAGTCTGGAAGGAAACAATACTAAGGAAACAATGCCAAAAAGTCTTCCATAATTAGTCAACTTGGAGAATGGAGGAAATTTTAAATCGGTTTGCTTTTTTTTTACAGTAAAGGAAGCAGTTCTGAAAGAATAGATCACGAAAAAGTTTAAGTCTGGAAGGAAACAATCCCAAAAAGTCTTCCATAATTAGTTAACTTGGAGAATGGACGAAAATTTAAATCGGTTTACTTTTTTTTTACAGTAAAGGAAGCAGTTCTGAGAGAATAGATCACGAAAAAGTTTAAGTCTGGAAGGAAACAATAAGGAAACAGCCGAAAAGTCTTCAGCGCCATAATTAGTCAACTTGGAGAATGGATTGAAAATTTAAATGTTTACTTTTTTTTTTTTTTACAGTAAAGGAAGCAGTTCTGAGGAAGTATACATTACGAAAAACTTGCGAATTGAAATCTTACTTATTTTTTACACTAAAGGCAGGAGCTGAGGAAAAACAGATCACTGAAAAACTTGCAAATTGAAATCTTACTTATTTTTTACACTAAAGGCGGGAGCTGAGGAAAAATAGATCACGAAAAACTTGCAAATTGAAATCTTACTTATTTTTTACACTAAAGGCAGGAGCTGAGGAAAAATAGATCACGAAAAACTTGCAAATTGAAATCTTACTTATTTTTTACACTAAAGGCAGGAGCTGAGGAAAAACAGATCACTGAAAAATTAAGTCTTGAAGGAAACGATGCTACGAAAAAATCTCTTCAGCTGCAGAGAATGGACAGGAAAATTGAAATCGGTCCTTGCTAGTGAAGTAAATGTTAGGAATCTGTCTTGGTCTACGGTTTATACTGCTTTATCTGTAGTTTTATTGTTTGTTTGCCTTGTCAAGATTTACTTCCTTGATAATCTTTAACATTCATTGCAGTTACGCATTTGATTTCTTCGTTTTTTCCAGTTATATTTCTCTACAGTGTTTTTTCTTGCCATATTTTTTTTACTAATACCAGAATATTATTTTTAATTAGCTTTACGAGTTAACAATAGCTGCGCGTAGCCTCTGTGCTCATCTCAGTCACATGAACTTTAAATGTGTCTGCTAGTGAAGGAAAAACTCTCCACCTCTACTAGTAAAGGAAAACTAAAATAACGGAAACTTAAAATGCGTCTAAAGAAGGAAATTCTCTCCGCCTCTACTAGTAAAGGAAAACTAGACCCACATGAACTTAAATGTGTCTGCTAGTGAAGGAAAATCTCTCCACCTCTTCTAGTAAAGGAAAACTAAAACCAGTCTCTAAGTTCAGATCGAGTTACCGTCCGTGTGGTGGTGCAGGAAGATCTCCATTTTGACAATTTCCAGCACACGGTCCAGCCACGCCACCGCCTCCTCCTCCTGGCGGCCGTAAGCGGTGATCACGCACAGGTCGAAGGCGCAGTCGTCTGTACAGAGGGAGAGATGTTAGTGAGGGAAGAAAGACTACGGAGGAGGGGGTGGGTTGGAAGGTCATGAACGAGTGAAGGAGGGCAAGGGAGGAGAGGGTGGGTTGGAAGGTCATGAACGAGTGAAGGAGGGGAAGGGAGAGGGTGGGTTGGAAGGTCATGAACGAGTGAAGGAGGGCAAGGGAGGAGAGGGTGGGTTGGGAGGTCATGAACGAGTGAAGGAGGGCAAGGGAGAGGAGAGTTGGCTCTGGGAGAAGAGGATTTACGAGGCATTCATAAAAGCACTTAAGGATTTAGAAGCATTCAGGATGGCACTTTAGAGAAGGATTTAGAGGCATCCAGGATAGCACTTAGAAGGATTTAGAGGCATTCAGGATAGCACTTAGAAGGATTTAGAGGCATCCAGGATAGCACTTAGAAGGATTTAGAGGCATCCAGGATAGCACTTAGAAGGATTTAGAGGCATTCAGGATAGCGCTTAGAAGGATTTAGAGGCATCCAGGATAGCACTTAGAAGGATTTAGAGGCATCCAGGATAGCACTTAGAAGGATTTAGAGGCATCCAGGATAGCACTTAGAAGGATTTAGAGGCATTCAGGATAGCGCTTAGAAGGATTTAGAGGCATCCAGGATAGCACTTAGAAGGATTTAGAGGCATTCAGGATAGCACGTAGAAGGATTTAGAGGCATTCAGGATAGCACTTAGAAGGATTTAGAGGCATTCAGAATAGCGCTTAGAAGGATTTAGAGGCATCCAGAATAGCACTTAGAAGGATTTAGAGGCATCCAGGATAGCACGTAGAAGGATTTAGAGGCATTCAGGATAGCACTTAGAAGGATTTAGAGGCATCCAGGATAGCACGTAGAAGGATTTAGAGGCATTCAGGATAGCACTTAGAAGGATTTAGAGGCATCCAGGATAGCACGTAGAAGGATTTAGAGGCATTCAGGATAGCACTTAGAAGGATTTAGAGGCATCCAGGATAGCACTTAGAAGGATTTAGAGGCATCCAGGATAGCACTTAGAAGGATTTAGAGGCATTCAGGATAGCACTTAGAAGGATTTAGAGGCATTCAGGATAGCACTTAGAAGGATTTAGAGGCATTCAGAATAGCGCTTAGAAGGATTTAGAGGCATCCAGAATAGCACTTAGAAGGATTTAGAGGCATCCAGGATAGCACTTAGAAGGATTTAGAGGCATTCAGGATAGCACTTAGAAGGATTTAGAGGCATTCAGGATAGCACTTAGAAGGATTTAGAGGCATTCAGGATAGCACTTAGAAGGATTTAGAGGCATCCAGGATAGCACAAAGATAAGAGCTGGAATGAGATTAAACGAGATATTCTTAAAAACGCAACTACCAAAATGAAACATGAAAGTGAAGCTACAAACTCAGAATTTACTTTATAGAACGGGAGGAAATGAATATACGGATATTCTAAAAAATAAAATCTTGCGTAACTTTTCATGACATTTCCGGAGCAGTAAGCCATCCCGTAAACAGACACGCCGGAACTTGTGAATCAAATGGTGTCGCGGTTCGGAGCGTCAAGCCATTAAAGGATGAACCAGGGCGAGGCGGTTCGAGCCCCGGTGCCGTCAGGAATGGGAATCAAGTGAAAAACGGGAATCAGTACTATGACCCTGCGTGTCCCTGTAAGCACCATAATCTTACTCGTGAAGTTCAGTAAAGGTTGAACGCGTCGAGATCAACTGCGTGGTGCCTCACTCATCTTTAACTTTTACCAGAGTGAGATACGCCGACCACCTGAGAATATTCGCTGTCCAATGAGCCTCGAAACAAGTCGCCTTTCTAAAGAACTCGACGTTACTTTCGAATCAGTATCAATCTTGCAATGCTTTTCCTTTGCTACCGGAAATGAATTTAACCATTTTTAACACCTTGACTGCGTATTTCCTACAAGACCACCAAGCTACAGGAAATGAACCAAGTGGCTGCTACAATTCAATGAATGAACTCATGTGACTTCGGAGGGGATATCCAGCATACCAATACCACATGGGAAACACACTACTATCCACCACAGAGGCAGAGAAAGACATGGGAGTATGTTACAGGGCTACCAGTGAAAGCCAAATCCGTGCCAATAGCAGCAGACTGGTTAAGGAAGACATTTTCAAGTGCTTCGGCGGTCTGATATAAACTAAATATTCTGACAACCGCATCTGTTCGAACAATTTATCGTCTATGGCCCACGTAAATTAAGCGGTGCGTCAAATATTCAAAGATTTAAGTTTAATAACCAGTATATTAAGTTACAGGACAAGCTTTGCCGTGGCATTACATTTGCCTTGGCATTACGATGTTATTAGGTCTAATTTTAACAATCCCTTCCGTGGCAGTATTCTCATGGCGTCCAGTCAGAAATTCCCCCTAACTATGCTCCACGCCCGCCAACGATTGACTTAATGACTGGGCTTATTGGGCAGGTTAGTGCTGCAGGATACAGGAGAATACTTAAAAGTTTTATTGAATCATTTGGGAAAGTATCTACTGTACCGTATATTGGGACCCCACGCAAGTTCCTCAGCCCCCATAGTTACCAAACCTCCGAAGTTAAAAAAAATCTATGGAAAAATGTCAGTCTCAGATTCAAACTAACTTATGATCCTTGTTTGTTCTTTATTGTGACAGTACAAGAGGAACTTTATTTACACAATGATAAGCTGGTTATTGACAAACTTATTATCTACTATTCCAAAGGAGCAACGCAGACGGCGGCCTTCCGGTCGGAGCAAGTGTCTTGGAGGAGGAAGAGGCCATCTGTGGAAGCCTCCATCGAGAGGCAGTCCTGGCCGGACGTGGAGTCCCCGGACCTGGTGAGGAAGACAGTGTTAGCGGGGAGGGTGCGGCGGGGAAGGCGGCGATGGGAGAGTGGCTATGAATGGCAGAGCCGAAACTCACCTGGTGATGGAGCCGCGGATTTCATAGGGCGCGGTGGAAGCAAGGTCCCTGGTCCAGATGGATGGGATTTGGTCTGGAAGTAAAGGTTTGCCAGTGAAAATTACACACCTTAATATTTAAAGAACCAATAAGGTCTGTTCACCCTTGAGTATATTAAAGCCTTAATGATTAAAGTAAAAGCCTATCAATGAGCCATGAACGAGGGGGAACATGCACGGTAAAGGAAACTCACGCTGGAGGAGCAGCTCGAGGAAGAAGTCGAAGTCAGTAGAGCTATCGACGCGGTAAAGGTCAAAGCTGCCGTGTCGGTTCACCACGGTCACCTCGCGGAGGCCGCGGCAGTAGTCCCTGGCACCGTACTGGGTGAAACCGTGGCCGGGCAGGTTGCACCAGGAGAAGTGGTAGACTCGGCCCTGGTAGATGGTGTGGACCTAGGGACGGGAGCGGCGGTCAGCGGGAGGGAAGCATCGTCAGGAGTGTATTAGTGCAACATGAAAAGTCCAGAAAGAGGGAGGGGGGGGGGGGGGGTTGACTCACCCGGGAGTAAGTGGCCGGACAGGCGGAAGACACCTGCGGCTGGACACTCTGGCTCACCGCCGCTTGCTGTGAGAACGAGGGGAGCATCTGGAACATGGGGCGTGGCTGGGGCTGCACAAACACCTGCTGTGTATCGGGCTGCACAAACACCGGTGACTGAGGCTGCTGCTGGACGAAGACCTGCTGGGGCCGCTCCGGTACAAACAGCTGTTGTGGCTCAGGCTGTCGAGATGCGAAGAACTGCTGACTCTGTCCTGACCCAACGACCACGTCGTCAGCCAGGGGCGTCCCGTCATAACTAAATTGACTCTGGCCGCCCGCCGCCGCCACCATCACTGCCGCCAGCAAGATAACGCACCACATCTACAACGGACAAACAAAAGCTGTAACATGGTAGATGCAACAGTAGACACGGCAAAATCATTAAACAATTAACTGCTTAAAAATGCTACCACCCTGACCGCCCCCATCACCCACCTCGTCCGTGTGTTCAGGTCTAAGGCTCCAGATACTCTGGCTCTGCCCCGCCCCGCGCCGCTGCTCCTCGCCTCGGCCGCTGCCGCCGTGGGCACGAGCAGCGGGTCGTGTGGTGGTCCGTTCACGTCAGCCGGATCCCCGCACGGCCTGACTCCTGGCCGGGTCAGTGAAGAAGCTGCTGATTGGCTGTTGCCTGGTGAGGTGTTTCCGTCCCCCCCAACCCAACAGCCTCATGTAAGCTTAGAAACCATTAACATCTCATAGTCATGTATCACGGCAACCACTTGAAACTAATTTATCTCGTATATCTCTTTCGTAAAGTTCTCCTGAATACGATGGCTATTTAAGATAAAGGGTGATCGAAGTTAATACGGTGTGTGTGTGTGTGTGTGTGTGTGTGTGTGTGTGTGTGTGTGTGTGTGCTGAGTAAACAACGATGTTGGCGGAGAGGCGAAATGGGCTGACGGGTAGAGGCACTGGTGCCAGATGGGGAATATATTGCACCAATCTTGTCATGAGATTTCCGCAATCGGAAGTCATCACGTGAACAGACGCGCCGGAACTTGTGAATCAGGTGGTGTCGCGGCTCGGAGCGTCAAGCCACAAAGGGATGAACCAGGAAGGAAGGAAGGGTGGTCAAGTGAAGGAAGAGACTCAGTACCATGACCCTGCGTGTCCCTGTAAGTACCAATAATTTTACTCGTTATATTCAGTAAAGGTTGAGCGCGTCACCGCCCAAGATCAGCTGCGTGGTGCCTCAGACTCGTCTGCCGGACCTGGTTGGCAGTTGTAACCATCCTCGTTACTAAACCCCGGAGCCACGCACACTGGCAAGGCACAAGGTGTTGCTCGTTGAGACACTTGACCCAAGTCAGTCTCGTTCTGGCCCGGATTCAGAAAGCCGTTACCAAGATGTAAGTCTGAGATACATCCTTTTTTAGAATTCAATGAAATGCTTTATAAATAATGTTTCCCAATCAGGAGATAAGATTATATGAGTCAATAAAGCAAAATCCTTCCATAAAAGTGAGATGCTACAGCGGAGATGTTGAAACATGCTATATCTCTCGCAGAGTTCATTGTCGGATCCGTCAGTCCGTCCACAGAAAAAAAAATACACAACACAAGTACATATATATAAAAAAAAAAATACACACGGCGCGAGTACATATAAAAAAATGCTTGTTAAGCACTAAATATAGGACTCTCATCAAGGACATTTATAATATTATTTACATCCATGCTATGAGAAAAATTCAAATAACTGAAAGCTGAAGGAAGGACTGTGCTTGAGGAGCTTTCATTTGTTTCGCCCATACCCACATTGGAAGGGCCTGGTTGTAGCACGAGATTTTCTTCAGCGGCTGCCGCTGCTACTGCCGCACGCCGCGCTGGTGGGTCTTCCAAGACGAGTTTCTTGGTCACAGATAGATTTTTTTTCATTGGTTTTCCCCGACCGTGTGCTGTTGAGGAGAAGACACCCGCCTCACGTTTGGCCACCTGAAGTTTTTTTCTCCCAGCTTTGTGGAGGCACTTCTGAGACAGTCTTGGGTCCCGGTGTTCTTGCTGCTTCGGCAAATTATTCTTTGTCATTCTTTGCCGCGGTTCTTGTCCCCGGTTGCGATTTTGCCGCGTCTGGTGCATCTCCTGCCGCTCGCTCCGCCCCTGTTGTTGGAGCAGCCGGAACGCCTCCGCCATATGCTGCATTTTTTTTTTCTAGTCGTGATTGACGCATTTCGTGATCTTTTTGCCGCAGACGACTTTGCCGCCGCTCTCGCGATTCAGCGCCCGACGGAGAGTCAAGACACACCATCACTGAGGCGTATCTGTTGTTGTTGCCGTAGACTTATGAAAAGATAGAGAAACATTATTAGACAAAAAAAAAATCAACTCTCTCTCTTGTAAGAATAAAAAAATACTTACAATGCGTTACGCTGGCCGGTGGGTCGTTCTTCAGATGAGACACTGGTAACGGAGGTATCACGTCCGATAAAAGCCGCAAAAGTCCCTCCCTCAGCACGCGCCGCCCCAATTTACCGACGCCTCCCGACGCGCCGCAGTTGTTGTTGTTGTTGCCCAATGACTCGCCCGTGATGTGTTCACCGGTAGACTTGGGAGTTTCTGGAACATCCCCCACCTCACCGCCACCAACATCCGCTGAAATGACAAGAAATATATATATTTTTTAAACACAACGAATAAGAAACACACACACACACACACACACACACACACACACACACACACACACACACACACACACACACACACACACACGCCGGCGCTTGTGCGCGCAGAAAAAAAATACAATAGGCGGATATCTCACCTCCGTTTCTAGGATGTGATGTGTTATCCATGGCTTCAGCTTGTGATGTGTTAACCATGGCTTCAACTTCTAATGCGGCTTGACCCATTATCTGATCGTCAACATCGTCAGCATGAAGAGTTGCAGCAGCGGCGTGGGGCGGTTGTTATTGTTGTTGTTGTTGTTGTAAGCTCATGACGGCGAAGACTTCCTCCATGATGCTCCTCTCGCAACGTTAGGGGACTGACTAAGCTACCCGGGGTTATTTGGGGCATATGCGCGCACTACCGCAAGCCTTTTTTTTCTTCCGAGGCTACCCCAGGTTATAGGGGACACGCCCACACATGTACGCACACGCGCGCACACGTGCCCAAAACCACAAACCTTTCTTCTTCCGAACAATAGGAAAGCGTGAACAAACTCACACCCACCCGGTCACGTCGCACGAAAAAAAAAAAAAAAATCCTGTTCTTAATAACTACATATAATTACACGCACACACCATAAATGAATAAGCTACATGCTACTTCTCTATCCTCCCAGGATCATGTTCTCAATAGCTATATATATTTACATGTACAGAGCTTAAACGAAAATCAGCGACTGGCTTCACAAAACATTTTTTTACACACTAGCTATATATTTTACACGTACAGAGCTTAAACGAAAAGCAGCGACTGGCTTCACAAAACATTTTTTTACACACACACACACACACACACACACACACACACACACACACACACACACACACACACACATTATTATCATGTAACATTTAATAAGTTAGCCACATATCTTCGAAATACAATGCTTGTAAGTAAGTCCTTGACTAGATTGACAAAATGTTTCTATACATGGGGGCATTTTAAACATTCTATAAGCATATGTTAACACCTTTCTGTCATTCTTCAAACAACTTCCTAAATCATAATTATCTTTCAAAACCTGACTAGTCCTCTCTAAGCCTATTTTATTACATAAGTATACGAATTGAATCCAATACACGCCACACACCAGAGTTTTGTCCGACTGTAATCTTGCGGCAAGTTTAAAAACAAGATAATCTTTATGCTTATTTAAGAAACTTCGAAAGTACTTAGAATATAATGATGGGGTCAGGGCGTATGTGTCGAAGAAATATATACTCTTATCACTGACATAGAACACCACCCAGTGACCCATTTTCGTTGCTTGTGATGCACCTAACACATTAGCAATAAAGACAATGGGCTTGTCTGACTCACTCCTTAGATTTAATTTCGTCACATCGTCAGCGGGAAGACAGCCTAAGAAATATATATTATTGTGATAAAGTCTTCCTTGTAGAGCTTTCATAATTTGTTGATTATTCATTATGATCTCTTGTCGCAAGACACGTGCCTCTCCGAGTTGATTGACAGCACTCCCTTTGTATCCCCAAAACAGATAATTACTAGATTTTCATCTAAGCATTTTTTTAAGCTGAAGACTTATGCGTAAGTTTCCACTGTGTTCAAGAGGCACTGTGCCTCGTATGTCTTCCGGTAACAAACTAAAAACAAACACTGTCCTTCCTTTCCTAAAGCTATCGTAATCAAGCAAAGTGTCATTTTCTACTCCTAAACTATCTAAAATATCGTAATAAACCCGCGTACACTCGTGGGGAAAAGAAACCGTATTTTTATACATATTCATACCATTGACAGAGACTGTTAGTTCAGACAAATCAGCATTCTTGAAATACAAACCATTTTTATTATATACGCCCGAAAAATCCCTCATGTCAGTCATAACGATATATAAACGCTCTGGAATGACATTTCCCCACGGTTGGTCACAGACAATACTTGTCTGCTGTTTGCCGAGAACCAGAGATTTATATAACGTCTTGTTAAATATTGAACGCGATATTTTTCCTGACTCTAATTCTTTATTTAATGCAAGCAATGCTAACGGGTAGGGTTGGAGTCTGGTGACCGAAAGTTTGGCAAAATCTATAGCGTTCTTCACCAACTTTTTATACAGAGGTCTTTGTTACTCCCGCCGTAAGGGAGAGTGGCTAAAATGTTCACAGTTTGGCTAGCAAATCGCGTGGGCTGGATTATGTCGCAATAGAGGTGGAGATAGTCCACGTCGGCGTGGGGGTCTGGCGGGAAATCGGCATTTACCTGGCGAAGCGAGTAATGTGACTCCTCATCCGTGACGAATATATCATAGTAATGATTAGGAATAAATCCAAGAATAGCTGCCAATCTGGGCTTAAATAACAAACTTATTTTGCAATAATTTAGATTACCGCAGCCATCTATAGAGCGTTTGTGATAGCATACAAAATTTTTGGTCCAACTCAGTATTCCGCGTTCTCCATCAAAATAATCCTCGTAATTTGTAAACCCAAACACTCCATTTAAAATAGCTTGCCAGTATGTATTAAGGTCAGCCACAATCGCGCTTATTTGTTTGCTCGTTATATTTTTTCGAGGGAGACAGCGAGTACCGCAACTGTTTTCCTGAGGTGTCATTGAGCGTTTCTGTGTAAACTTCCACTATGGCTTCTTTGTCTTCTCGATGGAGGGTGTATACTTCTCTAGGAATAAAAATACCGTGTAAGGCGACCTGATAATCTCGGTCAGGGGGTAAATTTAACGGTATGATTTCATTTTTAAATGAACCCGGCACGTTGTCGGAATAAAGATTGCGGCAACCTAGGCTACTAAGGTATATTATATGTCCATCTGCACTCGTCATGTTTGCGATAAAGACTGAGCTTGTTATGGTTTAGGCTTTAGCTTTTAAGTAACAGATCAATGATTGCTTTTAGCGCGAGCTCTGCCACCGTTACAGCCACTCGCGTGAGCTCCTTTGTCTGAAACCCAGCCCGGTGGGGGAGGGAATCTCCATGCCATTCTCGGGGGTGGGGAGGGCGAGGATAAATGTGACCGTGGAGATGATGTTGACGCCGCTGGTAGCTGGTGCGACGGGGAGACATTGGTTTCTCTCCTCTGTCTTTTGTTTGATCGATTAATATCCTCTATGCCGTATTTCCTATATCTTTTTCTCCATAGATTACACGCCACTGGTCTAGTTCCATGACTATACACGCCCTCATCACCACTTTCACTTTCACTTAAAGTATCCCCGACAACATTATGAGTAGTACTAGTAGTAGTAGCAGTACTAGCAGTAGTAGCAGTAGTGGCGCAACTAGTAGAAGCGGCTTGAGATGTCCTCCGCATTTGACATAGATTCTCAGGTAAATCAGGGTGACCATAAGCTCTCGTAAAAACACGAGAAGGATTACCCGGCATGCTGCCATCAGAGAGCAGATGCACTCTTTTGTTGTCTAATGCACTTAAAGTTGCCTTCTCAATGGAGGTAGTGCATACCTGACCTTTCAGGTTGCGGATGCTATAGAGACGTGCCTTATACGCCCCCACCCCTTGTAGTACCTGTCTGTATTTTTCATGATTATAGTTTCTCAAACTATAGTGAGGTACGCCTTTAGCTTTTTTTATTTCTGCATCCTCGCTGCTTGAGGGATCATGCAATTTGATAGAGTACATCTTAGGTTTCAGGCAGAGCATTTCCTTTTTATGGTTTGCCCCTACTTCCGACTTGACATACCCTGCTTGGCCTTTCTTGGAAGTGTCATAGGCGGGGTGGGTGGTGGGGAAGTTACTAAAATCCATTATGGATTTTATGAGTGGAAGCGAATAAAATTCACTAATGTCTTGGAAGTTAGAGATGCATACGGCGGCCGAATCTGTGTCGCCGTAAATATATGAGACATTCTCTGCACCACAGGCTTTTCGAAGTGTGTGGTAATATAACTCGTACATTTCAACCTTAGAAAGCTCCAAAATCTGATAACGAATGTAATTTGGTTGATTGATGCGAATGTTCTGCCTTCCTCGAACAACAAGGACTCTGTCATTACTAAGAGGTATGAGTCTCTTGAATAATGGATCTCGTAACCTGCGCCGTAGTGCTGACTTGGAGGTTACAATGTCTGTATTTATGCTATAGTTGACCGGATCCATAAGGGTTCGACCAAATATACTATTTGAAATGACTTTATATGCCTTTTGCAAGATTTTACTGCTGGCCTCGCGTCGTGCTTTGATGTTACCCTCTATAAACTCTTTAAGAAATGTAGATTGGGTAAACTGATAGATATCGCGGATTTCTGCAATTTTACCTCCCATTTGCAAGTAAAACTGCAACATGGGTAGCGTGGTGAGGACACCATTCAGGGCGCAATGCGATCCAACAAGCTTTTGCGCCACTCTAGGGAGTCGACATCCTGTCTTCTCCATAAATGCTTTGCTGTACTCGGACAGGTGTTGCGCGCTATCTATGTCCATGTGGTGGATGTGTAAGGGAAACTCATCCGTTGACCTAGCCACATCGGGCTCAATTGGGTGTAAGTCGCAGCGAAACCAGTACCCCACGCTTCCATCCGTCTCCACACAGCGCACGGTCGGGGGAAACCAATGAAAAAAAATCTCTCTGTGACCAAGAAACTCGTATTTGAAGACCCACCAGCGCGGCGTGCAGCAGCAACTGCGGCAGCTGAAGGAAATCTCGTGCCACAACCAGGTCCGTCCAATGTGGGTATAGGCGAAACAAATGAAAGCTCCGCAAGCACAGTCCTTCCTTCAGCTTTCAATTCTTTGAATTTTTCTCATAGCATGGATGTAAATAATATGATGAATGTCCTTAATGAGAGTCCTATATTTAGTGCTTAACAAGCATTTTTTATATGTACTCGCGCCGTGTGTATTATTTTTTTTATATATGTGTACTTGTGTTGTGTGTGTTTTTTTTATTTATTTATATATGTACTCGTGTTGTCATTTTTTATGGACCGTCTTAGAGCATGTACGGCATAAGTTTGTAATATGTCTCTTTTATTGCGCGTGTGTGTTTTGGTACTCTACCTTAGGCTTATGAATTAGGCTTTTATTTTGGGGGAGGGAGGGAGGGAAGAAAAAAAAAGGGGGGGTTGGGTGGGTTTCCATTGTATTTCTTTTGAGCATGTACAGCATGAATTTGTGATATGTCTTTTTTTTATAGCGCGTGTGTGTTTTGGTACTCTACCTTAGGCTTAACATGTATTTAGCCTAGATTAAGAAAAAAATCAGTTAAGGCAGAAATAAGACAAGAACAAATAAAATAGACTAGATTAAGGTAATGTAATAACTTGTCATACCATTTTTTTCAGTATATTTCAATAAAAATTTATAAAACCCACTTTTTCCCGTTCCTACCCCCTCACCGAAAAGGCAATCGATATAACTCCAACCAATATGAAGATCAACAGTAACACACACACACACACACACACACACACACACACACACACACACACACACACACACACACACACACACACACAGATACACATGCACATGCTGGCAAACTGAAAAAATCAATAGCGGGAGGGGTAGAGGGAGAGGGAGGGAGAATGGTAACCACAGACTACCCAACAAGCCGCCGCTCGCGAGGGGTGGGGTATAGAGAGGGGGGGGGGGAAACGGCGGCGTGGGCACGCTGGAAATGTGGAGTGAGGGTGGGTGGTGGTGGACCAAGCCGCGTGCTCGCGAGTTTTCCCGCCCAAACACGCAGGCACGCGCTCCAAACACACGCCCATGTCCGCCCGGGGGGAGGTGGGAGGGGGGGGGGGCGGGGGCATCAATGGCCGCAGGAGGGAGGCACCCCGGCACAACGTGAAGGATAGTGGTGGCGCCCGGTATGGTGCGAAGGGCGCCCCTAACCGACCCCGGCAGGAGGGTGACGCCCGACACGGTGCGAAGGGCGCCCCTAGCCGACCCCGGCCGGCGCCCGTCTCCTGCGGCGCATGGTTTTTTTTTGGGGGGGGGGGGGGCTTTGAGGAGCGGTGGCCGCGAGGTGCGTTTGGGGGGTAGGGGGGGGGTGCGGCTGGCTGGCTGGCTGGTCGGCAAAATTTTAGTCCTGTCACTGTCACCAAAATTTTGTCCGATTATTGTCGCCAAATTTTTAGTCCTGTCACTCACCAAAATTTTAGTCCTGTCACTGTCACCATTACCCTCTACTCACGGACGCACCTGCACCTCTCTTCCTGTTATACCTTAGTAGTTATTGTTGTCGTTGTTACCCAAGCCATCACACGACGTTTTCCTCCCTTCTCAGTGTTCACAAGAAAGATTCAGCTCCATAACACTTCAATTTAAATATGTAAATAGATGCAGGAAGTAGAGGAGGACGAGGAGAACGAGGAGAAAAAGGCCCCCCCCGAAAAAAAAAAAAGAGATCAGGAACAAATAAACGAGTAAATGGCTTAATCAGAGTAGGGGAGAGAACAGACAGGTTACTTTGAATAGGTAGATAGAATGTAAGAGGAGGAAGAGGAGGACAATGAGGAATATGGAACAAGGATCAAAACGGGGAGGAGGAGGAGGAGGAGGAGTTGTAAAAGCGAGAGATAAAAGAGAGTAAGAACATATTATTTTCACAGTAAAGGAGCAGCTCAAGTGCCAAAAAATAAATAAAAGAACAAAAAAAAACATGTGCATTGTCCTTATAAAAGAAAGTAGAGAAGTAAACGAATGAAAGGATAACCAAAAGACGGGAAAGAAGAAAAGAAAAACGGGAAACAGTCAAACAGGGAGGCAAGTCAAAACGTTCATAAGGGTAACTACTTTATTTTAACCATAGGTGGGCCTAGGAGAAATAAAGGAGTATAGAAATAAACAAATCAAAGCATAAACAAAAGACGGACAAGAAAAGAAAAACGGGAAACAGCCAAACAGGGAGGCAAGTCAAAAGTGGTTAAAAGGGGTAACTACTTCAATTTAACCATAGTTGGGCGTAGAGAAGTAACGAACGATTAGAAAAATAAACAAATCAAAGCATAACCAAAAGACGGGCAAGAAAAGAAAACGGGAATCAGTCAAACAGGGTGGCGAGTCAAAACGTTCATAAAGGTAACTACTTTATTTTAACCATAGTTGGGCGTAGAAAAGTAAAGAAGTAGTAGAATTAAACAAATCAAAGCACAAACAGAACACGGACGAGAAAAGAAAAACGGGAAACAGTCAAACAGGAAGGCAAGTCAAAAGTGGTTAAAAGGGGTAACTACTTTAATTTAACCAGAGTTGAGCCTAGGAGAAATAAAGGAGTATAGAAATAAACAAATCAAAGCATAAACAGAACACGGACAAGAAAAAAAAAACGGGAAACAGTCAAACAGGGAGGCAAGTCAAAAGTGATTAAAAGGGGTAACTACTTTAATTTAACCATAGGTGGGCCTTCCACCGGAGCCACCACCAATGTGACCACCGGAACCACCACCACCGATTTGACCAACGAAACCACCACCACCGATTTGACCACCGGAACCACCACCACCGATATGACCACCGGAACCGCCGCCGCCCACTTGCAACCCACCAGAAGCTCCAGCATAGTACTCGCAGATGGTCGGCTTTCTGTGGTGGCAGCCGATGTCGTGCCAGGTAATGAGATCGCCTGGGTAGAACTGGTTAAGAAGGGACAGGCACCTCTCATTGTTGTCCTCGCTGTTGTCGGGCTGAGGGGCGCCGGTGCTGGGGGGAAAGAGGGAGCGAAAGGGTGGTTAGGTACGTGAGTGTTTGTGTGTGATAGTTGAGGTTTGGGATGGTGGTTATGGTGATAGATTAATATATAATGAGTGATGTAGACATGTGCTTATAAGGAAGAAATGGTGTGTTATAAAAAAAAGGGGGAGAGAAGGGAGCGTTGGTTGTGTGAGTGTAGGTTTGAGATAGGAGGTGTGTTTTGGGATAGGTTAGACTTAGGAGTTAAAGTAAGGGTACGTGATCATAGGTTGGGAGTTGTATAGATAGAGATAGACAAACCGATAGTAAATGAGTGAAAGGAGAAAAGGTGTGTTAGGGAGTATGTAGTAGATAAACACTGGTTGATAGATATATACGTGGATTGATTATTAGATATAGATGGAGATTGACAAACATCGATAATTAGAGTAGTTAAATAGGTGGATAGAAGATGGAGATAGACATACAGTTAGAGAAGGGGAGGAATACTAACTTATAGATCACACTGCAAAAGGAAAATAGGGTAGATGAATGAATATATATATATATATATATATATATATATATATATATATATATATATATATATATATATATAGATAGATAGATAGATAGATAGATAGATAGATAGATAGATAGATAGATAGATAGATAGATAGATAGATAGATAGATAGATAGATAGATATAGATATATATATATATATATATATATATATATATATATATAGAATGAGACAGACAAACAAAGAAATGGGTTAGGAAGAAAGTATTAAATTACACTTCGAGATAATAGTTTAGTCGGATAGTTCGATAAATAGCTGTGCAGTGAGACAGACAGAGATAGAGAATTAGAGAAAGGCGAACTCAAATCACACACACACACACACACACACACACACACACACACACACACACACACACACACACACACTTACAATCCAGTCTGGCCCCAGTTGGTATATGTGACTGGCTGTTTGTTGCTCCACTCCCAAATGAACTTCTCGTTGTTCAGCCTGTTGCCTCCAGTCCAGATCCAGGGAGCACGGTCTGTTGAGGGGGTGACGAAACAGTTTAGTAGTCGTAGTAGTAGTAGTAGTAGTAGTAGTAGTAGTAGAAGTGGTGGTGGTAGATGGAATTATTCGGTGGTTTCCTTTTTTTTAGTCTGTTTACATGAATGGATAAGAGAAAAAGAAAATAGGATAGCGTGAAAATAAGGAATAAGATAAAAAGAAAGCAAAGATGGAACAAGGAAATAAAGGATAGGAGAAAAAATAGTAAGATCATGATGAAAAATTGAGTAGTTGTTGTGCTAGTAGTAGTAGTAGTGGTAGCAGTAGTAGTAGTAGTAGTAGTGGTAGTAGTGGTAGTAGTAGTAGTGGTAGTAGTAGTAGTGGTGGTGGTTGAAATATTTAACAATTTCTTTATTTTATTTTTACATGAATGGATGTAGAAAAAAACTGCTTGGAATAATGTAGCCGTTTTCTTCTTGTTTTCATTATTTTTTACAAGGATTCATGAAAAAAATTGTTGGAATATCGTAAGTTTCCTTTATATATATATATATATATATATATATATATATATATATATAGAGAGAGAGAGAGAGAGAGAGAGAGAGAGAGAGAGAGAGAGAGAGAGAGAGAGAGAGAGAGGGAGAGAGAGAGAGAGAGAGAGAGAGAGAGAGTGTGGATAATGATGAAAAAAAACAGAGACAGGCCAGTCCTCGTCGACAGACCGACTCGATCGGCTAGATTTCGATCGCCGATAGAGTCGGTCTGTCGGCATCCTGCTACGGGCCGCCAATAGGCTTAACCCGTGCGTCAGTTATGGGAGTTCTAAATTATCTTGATTATTAATGTTTGCAGAAATGAAGAGTGAAAAAATATGAAACAAATGAAAATTCTATATGTTTATGGAAGTTTTGTGTCTTTAGTCATCCCTTTAAATTCATTCCCCGCGTCTCGTTTTCTTTTTCCAACCTAGCCTTCTCTCTCTCTCTCTCTCTCTCTCTCTCTCTCTCTCTCTCTCTCTCTCTCTCTCTCTCTCTCTCTCTCTCTCCCTCTCTCTAGCATCCCCATCATTCTCCTCTCCTTGTTCCTCCTTTATCATCATCTTATTTCTTCTCTCTTTCATTTCTTTTTTCTCTCCTTTGTCTTCTTTCTTTACTTTCTCTATTCCATTTGTCTCTCTTTCTCTTCTCTCTCCTTCTTTCTCCCTTTTTTCTCTCCCCACTCTGCTCATTATTCACTATCTCATTGCAGTCTCTCTCTCTCTCTCTCTCTCTCTCTCTCTCTCTCTCTCTCTCTCTCTCTCTCTCTCACATCACCACCTCACATCACCACCACCACCACCACACAACCTAATCAGCCAGTCATCCATCACCAACAGTACTAAACATTCAACCACCATCACCACTACCCCTAACCTAACCTAAACATCACAA
Organism: Eriocheir sinensis; assembly: GCF_024679095.1. Taxonomy (NCBI): domain Eukaryota; kingdom Metazoa; phylum Arthropoda; class Malacostraca; order Decapoda; family Varunidae; genus Eriocheir; species Eriocheir sinensis. The sequence continues at coordinate 16,986,385 of NC_066527.1, read as the reverse complement.
CATTATACTCACGCTTGCCCACGATGCCCACAATGTAACTGTTCTCGGCCGGGGTCTCAATGTTCACGGGGGTCCAGCCTTGGCCCAGCCGCGTGCAATAGTTGTAAGCCTCCTGCCAAGTGTAGCGCTGCCCGCCGTCCACGCACCAGGAGTAGTGGTAGTTATTGCCGCCGAAGGTGTCGTGGATCTGAAGAGGGGAGAGAAGGGAGCGTTAGTTGTGTGCGTTTGGGTTTGAGGTAGGAGATGTAGAGGGCGATGGAGGAAGAGAGAGATCAAAGAAGTTGTATTGAGTCTTTAGGGAGGAGAATTACTTGCCTGGGTTAGAGAGAGAGATGGAAGGAAAGGAAAGGAAGGATAGAAAATGAAAAAGAAGAAGCGTAAAGGAAAGAGTAAAGTGTTTAGTTAGTGTAGGTGCTGGGGTGCAGAGCGTTATGAAAGGGAAGGAAATAAGAGTGGAAAAGAAGAAGCGTGAAGGAAAGTAGATAGAGTTAATATAGTTAGTGGAAGTGCTGGGGAAAAGAGCGAGAGAGAGGAAGGAGAGTGGAAAAGAAGAAGCGTGAAGGGTAGAAGAGAGAGTTAGTTTAGTTAGTGAATGTTTTGGGTGAGAGAGTGAAGTGGAGAGAGACAAAGGAAAAGAGAAAAAAGAAGCTGCATATAACCTTTGAGTCGGAGAGAAAGGAAGAAGAGAGAGAGAGAGAGAGAGAGAGAGAGAGAGAGAGAGAGAGAGAGAGAGAGAGAGAGAGAGAGAGAGAGAGAGAGAGAGAGAGAGGAAGAAGAGAGCGAGAGAGAGTTTGATAATGTACGTTAGGAGTAACAAAGAGAGGAGGAATAAAAAAAAAAGAGAGTTGGATAATGTACGATGGGGTAAGAGAGAGAGGAGGAATAATGAAGAAGTTGAGAAATTGGTTTTGGAAGTACTTGAGAATCTGTGAGGCGGAAACTAGAAAAGAAAAGAAGTAGGTAAATAGGTATGCAGTGTTGTGTGTTGGTAATAGAGCGAGAAGGAGAACAGAGGTGAAAGAAAATTGCCTTGTGTTCCTTGAAAGTGTGATAGATCTATGAGGTGAAGAAAATAGAAGAGATCACTCGTTTTGTAGTGAAGGTTCTGTGAGAGAGATCAAGATGGAGAAAGGAGAAGGAAGAGAAAGATAATAGAAGAATGATATGCCCTTGATGCTGCATTGAATCTGTAAGTAGGAGAAAAGAGAACAGAAAAGAAGAGGAGAGAGAGGTAGTTTGACCCTGTGAGTTTGAGACAAGAGAGGGTGAAAAGAGATGAAGAAACACTTGAGATAAAATAAGATTGCTTTGACTAGTGAATTTGTGAGGTTAAATGAAGAGAATAAAATAGTTAGTTATTATGGTAGTATGAGTTTTAGGAAAGACTGAACACGGAAACATGAAGGAAGATGGATAAAGATAAAATAAGATATGGAAAGTGTAAAAATGCGCACGATGAACAAAGTAGAAAAAAGAATAGATATGTAGTGTGTGTTGTAGGTGAGAGAGAGGAGTTGAGGGTGATATAAAATAGAATAGAAAGGGGGGACAATAATGTAAGGAAAGGATAGTAGATAAAATAGCAACAGAAAAGAGAGAGAAATAGACAAAAAAAATATATATAAGAAACAGACACAAGGAAGGGAGTGAGAAATATTTTAAAAAGACGGGAGGGAGGAAAATGAGTAAACAGGGAACTAGGAGGAAATCAAGAAAGAGAGAGAGAGAGAGTGTTTGAACATGGCAGCAAAAGTTTATTGAAGATGAATGGGATAAGAAGTAAAGAGAGAAAAAAACAGGAAGGATGGAAGGCTAAGAGAGAGAGAGAGAGAGAGAGAGAGAGAGAGAGAGAGAGAGAGAGAGAGAGAGAGAGAGAGAGAGAGAGAGAGAGAGAGGTTGGCAGCAAAGGAAAAAAAATAAAAAGCGAATATTTCCTCAGACTTACAAGGGGAAATTCTTAACCTTGAGAAGAACGAGAAAAAAAAAAATGCGCCGAAAACTTGTTCTCTCCCGCCACAAAAACTCGTCCTTGCCGGTTTTAGAATTTTTTTTTCTTACGTCAGGTTATGTGTTCGTTTTTTTTTCCCTTTTTTTTATTCCTACGCTGTCTACCTTTTGTTATGTGCTTTATTTTTATTTTTTTCCCATTAACATAATTTCCTTCTCAAGACATTCATTTCTCTCACGTTACATTTACTTTCCATATACTTTTTACCGTCTACCTTTTCTGATGTGCTTTATCTATACTGTTTTTTTCCTTTTAACATAGTGTAGAGGATAAAAAAAAAAGTTGAAGGTAAATAAGAATGACAGCGGCAGTGAAGGGGGATGAGAAAGCGGGAAAGACAGCAACGGAAACTATTGTAAGAAGTTGAAAATTGTAGAAAAATAAGAATAGCAAGCCACAGAGGATATGAGAAGGCACAAAGACGGAATCAGAAACTATTGGGAAAAGTTGAAAATTGTAGAAAAATAAGAATAGCAAGCCACAGAGGATATGAGAAGGCACAAAGACGGAATCAGAAACTATTGGGAAAAGTTGAAAATTGTAGATCAATAACAACAGCAGCAAGATAGAATGAGAAAGCGCGAGAGACAGTAGCGAAAAATATTGTAAGACGTTGAAAATTGTAGAAAAATAAGAATAGCAAGCCACAGAGGATATGAGAAAGCACAAAGACGGAACCGGAAACTATTTTGAAAAGTTGAAAATTAGAGATAAAGAGCAAAATAGAACGACAAAGCAAAACGACAGAAACGAAAACTATTGTAAAAAGTAAAAAATTATATATAAAGAGCAAGATTGAATTAGAAAGCACAAAGACAGAATCGGAAACTACTGTGAAGCCTTGAAAATTGTAGACAAATTCAGACAGCACCAGTATAGGGGATGAGAGAGAACGGGAAGACAGAAGCGGAAACTATCATAAACAAGCGTGACTCACCGGGGAACTGTACCGGTCACAAGCGCCGATGTAGAGAGGAACCGATTCGTCGTGTCCAACGGGGGAAGGGAAGCCACCACCACCTCCAATACCACCACCAATTCCACCTCCCTTACCACCTCCAATACCACCACCTCCAATACCACCACCAATTCCACCTCCCTTACCACCTCCAATACCACCACCACCAATTCCACCTCCAATACCACCACCTCCAATACCACCACCTGGACCGTGAATGTGTCCTCCTCCTCCTCCTCCTCCTCCGCTCACTTGCCCCGGGAACACAATAGGGGCAGTACCTCCCCCATAGCTACCCCCTGAAGCGCCGCCCCCTCCGAATCCTCCCCCACTGCCCCCCGAATAATACGAGGAGGGGTACCGCCTCGAAGGGGTGACGAGGGCGAAGGTGGACAGTAGGATTATAGCGACCTTCATCTGTAGGGGAGAAGAATAAAAAGGCGTTAGAGACATGATTAATAGGTTTAGCGTTTATGAAAGAGGGTTAGATTGTTTGATTAGGATTTACAGGAGTTAGAGACGTGATTAATAGGTTTAGCATTTATGAAAGGGGGTTAGATTGTTTGAATAGGATTTACTGGAGTTAGAGACGTGATTTATAGGTTTAGCGTTTATGAAAGAGGGTTAGATTGTTTGAATAGGATTTACAGGAGTTAGATAGGTGATTTATAGGTTTAGCATTTATGAAAGAGGGTTAGATTGTTTGAAAAGTCTTTACAGGAGTTAGAGAAGGTTTGGAGGGGTATGAATCGGTTTAGGTTTGGTTTAATAGGGCTAGATTCCTTTCATTAGGTTTGGCAGGAGTTAGAGGATGGGATGAATAGGCTCAGATTTCGTTTATTAATAGATTGTTTTTAGTAATGTCGGGATGGGGTTTAATTCAGTTACGGTGAGACGTTTTAGCGTGGGTTAGAGAGTGTTAGCGTGGGTTAGAGTGTGTTAGCGTGGGTTAGAGAGTGTTAGCGTGGGTTAGAGTGTGTTAGCGTGGGTTAGAGTGTGTTAGCGTGGGTTAGAGTGTGTTAGCGTGGGTTAGAGTGTGTTAGCGTGGGTTAGAGTGTGTTAGCGTGGGTTAGAGTGTGTTAGCGTGGTGCTAGGACGGGTTATGGTAGGTTAGGGTGCGTTAGTATGTGGGTTAGGGCGGTTTAGCGTGGGTTAGGCTAAGGTACTGTGAATAGGATGAGCCAAGAGTGAAGTTAGAGTGCATTTTAAGCGAAGATTGGAGAGTTAAAAGTTAGGATTATTGTGTTTTAGGATAGGTTAGACTTAGGAGTTAAAGTAAGGGTAGATTTTGAGGAGTTATGATAGGTTAAAGTGTGTGTGTGTGTGTGTGTGTGTGTGTGTGTGTGTGTGTGTGTGTGTGTGTACAGGTATTCCCAGACAGGTGCGGGATAACAAAGGACTACGAAGCTACCTGCGTACCTATCTCCTCCTCCTTCTCCTCCTCCTCCTCCTTCTTCGCTACATGACAACAGGCTAATTATCATGCAGAGGAGGAGGAGGAGAAATGAAAACAGAATGTACTCCACTTGACAACATACACACACACACACACACACACACACACACACACACACACACACACACACACACACACACACACACACACAAACAAACAAATAATTGACATACTTCAAAACAAGATCTTCAAGAAAATCAACAAAATCCAATCCTTTTAGAAAGTTATATAAGTAATTAGATACAGAAAAAAAAGTATGCGACCTTATGTAACCTTTTATGACCTCACTTAAATACGGGATCATGTCTTTTGTTGCCTCTTATGGAATTACTTCACTTGCTCAACTTTGTCTTGGTATTTTTTCAGCGTTTTGTAATATATCATTGTTAACTTTTTATTCAGTATTATCTTATTTATTTTGCTTACTGATTCACTGATTTGTTTTATTTCTCTCTGCACTTATTTTCTTTATTGAGTGTTTTTTGTTTATTTGTATAGTGTCTACGATAACAAAACACTCTGTCACTTATTTTCCACTTGAGATTAATAAGCTCAAATCCTCCACTTGCTCGTCACCTTCACTCACTTTCACGCACTCAACACTCACCATCACTCATATTCACTCACTCATACTCACCTTCACTCACCTGCACACTCATTTTCACTCGCCTTCACTCGCCTTCACTCACACGCATCTTCACTCACACTCATCTTCACTCACCTTCACTCATTCATACCCACCTTCAATCACCTTCACTCACCTTCACACTCATCTTCACTAACCTTCATACTCACTTTCAATCACTCACACTCACCTTCACTCATCTTCACTCACTCACAATCACCTTCAATCACTCACACTCGCAAATCACAATCCTTATCCTCTTCCTTAATTAACTCAGGACATTTTTCTTTGTGTGTTCCGCGTCGAGGCAGAAAGAAAAGACAAAAAAACTCACTAATCACGCGAATCTCAGGTGAATTTCGCTGATTAATCGATACACCTGTGCGATGGAATGACGGTAATTAATCGATTTACCTGCCTTCGTTTTTACCTGTGTGTGTGTGTGTGTGTGTGTGTGTGTGTGTGTGTGTGTGTGTGTGTGTGTGTATGTAGTGATGGTGGTGGTAGTTGTGGTGATGGTGATGATGGTGGTGATGATAAAGTGCTCTCTCTCTCTTCACTTACCTTCAACAAAGAGAGAAGTGAGGAGGCAAAGGACTCCTACCTGCTTATATACCTGTTTCTCTCCCTCCTCCCTCCCTCTCTCCCTCCCTCCCTCTCCAGCCACCAGTTCTTACCTCTTCCTCCCTCCCTCTCCCCCCGTCCCTCCCTCCCTCCCTTCTTCCCTCCACTAAATTAGAAAAACCCTATGTTACTCAAGAGAGGTAGGACAGGTGAGGTAAAGGAGGGAGGGAGAGAAGGGAGGGAGGGAGGGAGGAAGAAGCATGGGAATAGTCAGTAGAGGAGAAGGAGGAGGGAGGAATGATATAGACAAAGAGAAATAATGAGAGAATGGACAAAAATGGGATAAATTATGGGATGAGAGAATTTTAGAACAGAAAGAATAAGGGAGGAAGGAAGAAAGAAGAGAAGAAGGGAGAAATGAGATAGACAAAGAGAAATAATGAGAGAATGGATAAAAATGGGATAAATTATGGGATGAGAGAATTTTAGAACAGAAATAATAGAAGAGAGAAAGAATAAGGGAGGAAGGAAGAAAGAATAGAAGAAGGGAGAAAGGAGATAGACAAAGAGAAATAATGAGAGAATGGACAAAAATGGGATAAATTATGGGATGAGAGAATTTTAGAACAGAAAGAATAGAAGAGAGAAAGAATAAGGGAGGAAGGAAGAAACAAGAGAAGAAGGGAGAAATGAGATAGACAAAGAGAAATAATAAGAGAATGGATAAAAAGAGAAAGGTTATGGGAAAAGGGAAGACAAGAATAACAGAAATAATAGAAGAGAGAAAAGGAAGGGAGAAAAAAGAGAAAGGGAAGAGAGGAATGAGATGAACAAAGGAAAGTCGTGTGAGAGAGAAATTAAGAAAAGAGAATAAATAAGAATAACAGAAAGAATAGAAGAGAGAAAAGGAAGGGAAGTAAAGAGAAGGAAATGAGAACGAACAGAAGGGGAAGGAGAAATAAAACAAAGAGAAGTAATGTGAGAAAAGGGATAAAAAGGGGAAAAATTCTGGAAAGAGGGAAGATAAGAAGAAGATTAGAAAGAACAGAAGAGAGAAAAGGTAAGAGAAGGAGGAAGGAAGAAGAGGATAGAGAAATGAGAGATAAAGAGGAGCAGAGTGAAAGAATGAGGGAAGAATGGAAGAAAGAAAGATTAAGAGAAGGAGAAAATGGAAGAAAGAAGAGAAGGAGAGAGAGAAGTAAGACAAACAAAGAGAAAGAATGAAGGAAGGAATTAAAGGATATGGAAACGTAAGAAGAACAGAAAGAATGGAAGAAAGAAAGACGAAGGGAGGAAGAAGGAAGGGAAGGGAAGAGAGGAAGGAAGAAAGACTTGAATGAGAAGAGACAAAGAAAACAAAGAAAAACAGCATAAGAGAAATTAAGAAAAGGGGAAACAGAAAGAAAAGAAGAGAAGGAGAAGGAAAGAGGAAGGACAAGAAAAAGGACAAATAATAAATAAATAAAAGATAATGAAGGAAAAGACATAGAAGGTGAAGAAAATGGATAAAGAACAGAAGAAAGAAAAGATAGAAAGAATCGTGAAAGGAAGGAATGAAGGAAGTAATAGAGAAAAATAGATAGAGAACAAAAACGGGACAAAAAAGAACAAAAACAAACAAAAACAAAAAGGGAAGCGAGATAATGACGTAAACAGAAGAAGAGGAGAAGAAAGAGGAAAAGCTGTTAAGAAGAAAGAAAGGAGAGGAAGAAGAGTAACAAAGAAAAAAAAATTGAATATCACAAAAAAAACATGAATTTAAAAGATTTGGAAGAGGAAGGAAGAAGATAATATGAGAAAGAAAGAATCAAAACAAAAGAAGAAAATGGAGGAATAAATAAATAAAATAACAATAAAAGAAAAATACAAGAGAGAAGAAAAGAAGAAAACTAAGAAAGAGAAAATAAAGAACTGGAAGAAAACATTAAAAGAAAAAAGAAAAAGAATAAAAGAAGAGAGAGAGAGAGAGAGAGAGAGAGAGAGAGAGAGAGAGAGAGAGAGAGAGAGAGAGAGAGAGAGAGAGAGAGAGAGAGAGAGAGAGAGAGAGAGAGAGAGAGAGAGAGAGAAGACATAAGTAGTATATGAAAAGAAGGAAAAGGAAAACGAAGAAGAAGAAGAAGAAAAAGGAGAAGAAGAAAATCAACAAAAACAAACAAACAAACAAACAAACAAAAAGAAATATCAAGGAACCGTATTTCCCTTTTTTTTTTTCGTCAATTCCAAGAAGAGAGAGAGAGAGAGAGAGAGAGAGAGAGAGAGAGAGAGAGAGAGAGAGAGAGAGAGAGAGAGAGAGAGAGAGAGAGAGAGAGAGAGAGAGAGAAAGAGAGATGGCTTTGTTTTGGGAAGTGGTTGCATGAGGCGGAGGAAGAAAAAGAAGAAGAAGAAGAAGAGGAAGAGAAGGAGGAGGTAGAAAAATTGAAGGAAGCAGACAAGAATGAATAAAATAAAGGAATAAAGGAAATAGGAGAAAACAGAGAGAAAGAGGGGAAGAAAAGAAGAGAAAACAAAAAAAAGGTTATGAAGGGAGGAGAAAAAAGAAAAGATTGAAATAAATAACGGCAAAAGAGGAGGAAAAAAGGAAAGAAGAGAGAAAAGAGGAAGTAAGAAAGAAAGAAAGGAAGGAAGGGAAGGGAAGGGAAAATGGGAAGTATCTCTCTCTTAAATCAATTAGGAAAACCCAAGGGCAGAGAGAGAGAGAGAGAGAGAGAGAGAGAGAGAGAGAGAGAGAGATTATTATTATTATCATCAGTGTGTTAAAATTTTGTTCTTCTCTCTCACTCCTGCAGTTTCCGGGTTTGTTTAACTCTCTCTCTCTCTCTCTCTCTCTCTCTCTCTCTCTCTCTCTCTCTCTCTCTCTCTCTCTCTCTCTCTCTCACACACTAACACACACACACACACACACACACACACACACACACACACACACACACACAGTTCATACAAATATGCAGTTGGTGTTCCCAGGTCACTCACTGTCTACCTGGAGGAGGAGGAGGAGGAGGAAGAGGAGAAGAAGAAGAAGAAAGTGGAGGGAGACACATAAAAGAAAAAAAACAATAAACAAAAGAAAAGATAAAAAAAACAGTAGAAGACAAAGAAGAAAGATGAAGAAGAATAAGATGAAATCAAAATTAAAAGAATAAACAAAAAGAAAAGAAATGAAAAGAGAAAATATATCCAGGGAAACAGAAGTAACAGATACAATGAAGAAGAGGAAGAAGAAGAACTGAAGAAGTAGACGAGAACGAGGAGGAGGAGGAAGGAGAGGAAGAGGAGTAAGACAGGTGGGAATCCCTGACCATTACCTGCCCGGGACCGTCATCTTACCTGGAAGTCCCCGCAGCGCTGCCAGCCGTAAGAGGACTTGGAGGAGGAGGAGAAGAAGAAGAAGAGGAAGAAGAAGAAAAGGAGAAGGAAGGAGTTGTGAGAATAGTATACGAAGAAGAAAGAAGTACGTATGAAGGAGAAGGAGGAGAAGAAGAAGAAGAAGAAGAAGAAAAGGAGAAGGAAGGAGTTGTGAGAATAGTATAGGAAGAAGAAAGAAGTTTGTATGAAGGAGAAGGAATAGGAACAGAAGAAGGAGGAGGAGGAAAAGAAGAGTTGTGAGAATAGTGTCGATATAACGTAGAAGGGAGAAGAGGATATTGGAGGAGGAAGAAGAGGAGAAACGAGGAAGTGGAATTAGTATTGTGAAAAGGAGTAAGAAGATGAGAGAGCTGAAGGGAGAAGAGGAGGAGGAGGAGGAGGAGGAATTTCAGAACAGAGTATTAGTTGTAAGAGGAAGCGAGGTATAGAAGAGGAGATAAGAGGTGGAGGAAGAGGAAAGGAGGAAGAGAAGAGAGGACGAGGGAGGAGATGGAGAAGTAAGAGAGAGAGAGAGAGAGAGAGAGAGAGAGAGAGAGAGAGAGAGAGAGAGAGAGAGAGAGAGAGAGAGAGAGAGAGAATCGAGCTAAGCAAGTTTTTATTGTCCAATTCTGAGCAATCTCCGTCATAAAGAGAGAGAGAGAGAGAGAGAGAGAGAGAGAGAGAGAGAGAGAGAGAGAGAGAGAGAGAGAGAGAGAGAGAGAGAGAGAGAGAGATATCCGTGATTCTGTTTATTGCGTTTTTTTTTCTCTCATTTTTCGTTTACTTTTTCTTTCCTTGTTTTCCTTTTCTTCTTTTTTTTTCTCCCCTTCATCCTCTTTTTTTCTTTTTTTCTTTTTTTTTTTACTTTTTCCTTATTTACATATTATCCTTCTTTTCCTTTCCCTTTCCTTTCTTTTCTTTTCCCTTTTTTTCTCTTCTCCTTTTCCTTTCCTTTTCCTCTTCTTCCTTCTTTTCTTTCATACTTCCATCAACTTTTTTTTTAAACCATCACTCCCTTCATATTATGCTACTACTACTACTACTACTACTACTACTACTACTACTACCACCACCACCACCACCACGCACGCCAACCATTCACTAAACAATAATCTAACTCGCTTCCATAACAGGTAAACAATAGAACCAGTTAAGGGAGTAGATTCATTAACCTTTACCTGCCCCCCCACACCCCAAACCACTGCCCTTGTCGTACCAGTTTTGTTTTGATTTGGCAACACTGCTTACCTCATCGTTGGTCTGGTTTCCCCTCCTCAGCCTAATCTTGCTCTTCCTCGTATTTGTCTTTATTTTTATTTGTAGTCAACGGTTTATACTGCTATTATATGTAGTTTTTGTTGTTCACCTGGTCAAGATAAATTTCGTAGATACCGCGTCTCTTCCTTCTGCAAACCGTTGAAAGGGTTTGGAAGAGGCAACGGAACGGTATGCGGTAACGTTCATTGCAGTCTCGTATTTCATTTTTTTATTTTCTTCCAAAGTTTTTTTTTCCAAGATTAATACCAGTTTTTTTTTTTTTTTTTTTTTTGACAAAGCATCAAACCGTAACAAATGGACTGCTCCTACAAACCAAATAGAAATGGTATAATTAGGTTTAAAGATTATTATTTAAACTTGGTAAATCCAGTAGTATTATCCATTCCAACAATAGTTCCTTCTCCCTTCGTAACACATTTCACTTTGTTACTCTTCCATTTTTTATCCATTTCTCTTATCCACATCTTCCTACTATTCCTCTAAATCTACTCTACCTTCAATCAACTTGGAAGGAGGAAATGTAAAAGTCAGTTATTTTTACACTTCCGATTGTTCCTAAATTTTCAATCCCTTTTATCTACTTTCCTCTACTCAAGAGTCTTACCGAATGAATCTTTCTCACCGTCAGCTTGGAAAAAAGGCAAGATAATTCAGTCAACGTAATATATTAACGTATTAGTGCGAGTCACCCAGTATTTTAACAGATTAGTATTCGTATTCACTCTGTAAATCGAGTTAAGCAGGATTGTCTGAACCCATCAAAAAATCAACGGAACATACATCGCTTTATTAAAACAGATAAACAGCGAACTTTATGTACAGGTGCTATTAGTAGAGACGGTGGAGGCGCAGTTGTGGGGTGTATCTGTCGCCTCACTTTGCGTTGTAGGAAGATGTAGGCGCGGCCGTGGTGGGTGACGGGGTGACCTTGCCATTGCCTGAGGAAGAACAGATCACGGAAAAGTTAAGTCTGGAAGGAGACAACGCCAAAAAGTCTTCCATAATTAGTCAACTTGGAGAATGGATGGAAAATTTAAATCTGTTTACTTTTCTTTTTACAGTAAAGGAAGTTGAGGAAGTATACATCGCGAAATACTTGCGAATTGCAATCTTACTTTTTTTTTACACTAAAGGCAGAAGCTGAGGAAAAACAGATCACGGAAAACTAAGTCGTGAAGGAAACCATGATACGAAAAAATCTCTTCAGCCATTTCTAGTTAACTTAGAGAATAGACATGAAAACTGAAACCCGTCTTTGCTAGTGAAATTATGGTTGGGAATCTGTCTTTGCTGTTGAAGTAAAGATAAATTGAGTTAAGCAAGATATACACTTTGCCTCTGTGCTCATCCGTCATATGAACTTGAAATGTGTCTGCTAGTGAAGGAAACCAAACTCCTTCTCTACTAGTAAAGGAAAACTAAAATAAACTTAAACTGTGGATGCTAGTGAAGGAAAAAACTATCCACTTTTACTAAGAAAGGTAAACTAAACCTACGTGAACTTAAAATAAGTCTGCTAGTGAAGGAAAATCTCTCCGCCTCCACTAGCAAAGGAAAACTAAAACCAGTCTAAGTTCAGATCGAAAGTTACCGTCCGTGTGGTGGTGCAGGAAGATCTCCATTTTGACAATTTCCAGCACACGGTCCAGCCACGCCACCGCCTCCTCCTCCTGGCGGCCGTAAGCGGTGATCACGCACAGGTCGAAGGCGCAGTCGTCTGTACAGAGGGAGAGATGTTAGTGAGGGAAGAAAGACTACGGAGAGGGTGGGTTGGAAGGTCATGAACGAGTGAAGGAGGGTAAGGGAGAGGGTGGGTTGGAAGGTCATGAACGAGTGAAGGAAGAGGGCAAGGGAGGAGAGGGTGGGTTGGGAGGTCATGAACGAGGAGGGTAAGTGAGGAGAGGGTGGGTTGGAAGGTCATGAACGAGTGAAGGAGGAGGGCAAGGGAGGAGAGGGTGGGTTGGAAGGTCATGAACGAGTGAAGGAGGGCAAGGGAGGAGAGGGTGGGTTGGGAGGTCATGAACGAGTGAAGGAGGGCAAGGGAGGAGAGGGTGGGTTGGAAGGTCATGAACGAGTGAAGGAGGGCAAGGGAGGAGAGGGTGGGTTGGGAGGTCATGAACGAGTGAAGGAGGGCAAGGGAGAGGGTGGGTTGGAAGGTCATGAACGAGTGAAGGAGGGCAAGGGAGAGGAGGGTTGTCTATGGGAGAAGAGGATTTAAGAGGCATTCATAAAAGCACTTTAGGATTTAGAGGCATCCAGGATAGCACAAAGATAAGAGCCGGAATGAGATTAAACGAGATATTCTTGAAAACGCAACTACCAAAATAAAACATGAAAGTGAAGCTACAAACTGAGAATTTAATTTATAGAACGGGAGGAAATACGGACATTCTAAAAAATAAAAAAATCTTGCGTAAATTAACAACAGCAGAACCTCGAGATTAAAGGACCCACAAAACTCAACATTAGCAACACACACAACACATAATACACACCACACAAGCCAGAGTGCCCGGCTAACAACCAACCCCCTTCGCGACACTCACCCACGTGGTGCGCCAGATGAGGCAGGTCCCGGAGGAGGCGGAACAAAGTCGCGTTGCAGCGGGCGTGGAAGCCTCGCCGTTCCTCGATCGTGGCGGTGCAGGGGTCCGTCTGGGGGGATGAGAGCAGGTGTTAAACAGGAGTTCGAAAAGGGAGGGAGTTCGCCAGGAGGTAGAAATGGGATAAAACTAACAATAGGCGTAGGAGAGCGAAGAAATTCAGTGGCGGCCTGCTTCAGAGGTACTGCAGCGGGCAACCTTGACGCGGGGACCTTGTGTGGCTGGCGTGTGTGTTTATGTGCGAGAGAGAGAGAGAGAGAGAGAGAGAGAGAGAGAGAGAGAGAGAGAGAGAGAGAGAGAGAGAGAGAGAGAGAGAGAGAGAAAATGCAATTAGAAAGAAAACAAAAAAGTTGAGTATTACAACGGAGGTCCATGTATTCTTAACACCCACTAGAGAGAACAAAGATCATGGCTTACGGGGGGCGTGGGAGGGGCAAGACATCAGCACGAGGGAGGAGAGAGAGGTGGAGGGTAAACTGATTCAAAGGGTCTGCATATTGGTCTCCGAGGGCCATTCAAGTAACGATTGTCACCAGCGTGGTAAGCATTGTAAGTTTTCTAATGAAGGTACTAAAAGATGAACACAAAGGGATGCAGGATGAGGCGGCAAAGCGAGATATTAGGTAAGAGGAAGGCCAGTGGAAGCGAGTGATTATTTTTCCCTTTGTCTCGGGTTCATTGCACGGATTAGTTTCGTATAATGAGCGGACAAACAGGGAAAATACACTAGACTTGGGTTATTGACCAGAGAATCACTAGCAAAACAGGCGTGTACGTTCAAAGAGTGCAATACAGAACAAAGTGTAAAGCAAGGAAACAAAAGATAAAAACCTGACAATAGTGAAGGATAAAAACCGACAACTGTTTAAGATAAGGACAGACAAGATAAAATGACGATACCGCAATAAGGAAACAAAAATTAAGAAGTGACGATACTGCTTAAGATTAGGGAACACATAAGATTAAAAGTGATTGAGAAGATGGCGCCACTATAAACACTTGCCTGCGCCATGACGGGCCCCTCAAGCAAGCCTACCGGCGCAATAGGCGTAGACAAAAAAAAACTACGAATACAGAAAAGAACACACCGAAGAAAAATACACACATGACTGAAGATTAATATAAGCAACAACCTACATCTCAAGCAATACAGAACATCTCTCCACACGAAATTGATCTCTCTAAGCCACATATGCTTCTATTCTATGTTTTTCGCCCCCCTTTTCGTTAACCTATCATCTAATACCCCTCATCCTCCTCCTCTTCCTCCTTTACGCTTTTACAGGAGCAGTGATTAGCGGTCTTTATTTTCTCTCATTTAGATTTGCCTTAGAGCTGCTTCCTTTACTGTAAAAAAATTAAATGAAGTTAAGCTATAAGTTTAACACAGAATAAACGCGAGGAGAGGAGGAGGGAGGGAGGGATTGGCGCCGCTCAGTTAGGGGATTCGTTAGAAGGGAGTAAGAGACCGCTGGGAACCGTCAACAGAGCCGCATAAAGGGAAGGGATCACGCGGCCTGCCTCAGAGGGGCTTGGCAGCGGGCAACCTTGACGCGAGGACCTTCCGTGGCTGGCGCGTGTGTATGTGCGAGGGAGAGAAAGAGAGAGAAAGAGAGAAAGAGAGAGAAAGAGAGAGAAAGAGAGAGAAAGAAAGAAAAAAAAAAGGAAAGATGAGAAAATGCAATTAGGGAAACAAGAATAAAGAAAACAGACTAGTTTGTGAGAAGACTAAGAAAATGCGATTAAAAAGAAACTACAAAAATGAACAGAAAAATAGGGAAAAAGGAGAAAAGTTTCACGAAAAAAAATGCAATTAGAAATAAACTAGAAAAAAATAGAAAAAGAAAGTTAGGAGCGTTACAACGAAGGCCACATGTTTTCTTATCGCGCACTTGTTCCATCAGTCAAAAAGCTCATCAGTCAAAGGAAGAATATATGAAAGTCAGAAGAGTACTCAACCAAAACAATGACTCCTGGAAAAACTACTAAAAGGACTCGAGGTAACGTTAGCATAATACGAAGGTGATTGGGCGTATAATGGAAAGCGAGAGGAAGGGAAAAGCTATCAATCGGAGGATGAAAACCACGGTCGAGGATAAAGGAAGAGTACTGAACCAAATCAATGACAACCTACTAAAAGGGACTCGAGGTAACGTTAAGACAATACAAGTTGAATGGGCGTATAATGGAAAGCAAGATGAAGGGAAAAGCCATCAGTCAAAGGATGATATAAAAAAGGTAGATAAAGGAACAGTGAACCAAAGCAGTGACAAGCTACTAAAAGGACTAGAAAAAGTCAGATAATGCGAAGGTGATTGGCCGTATAATGGAAATCAAGAGGAAGGGAAAACATATCTGTCAAAGGATGAACAAAGGAAAATCAAGGAACAGTGAACCAAAGCAGGAAAAGTTAATAAAAGACTCCGGGTAACATTTCCAGGTAGCTCAATGTGAGGGAACGTTAGTAGACGGGAAAGGATGGAAAGAGAGGTCAAGGATGAAGGAAGCACAATGAACCAAAGCAATGACCCCTTGTAGGAAAAGCTCACTAAAAAGGACTCCAGGACAAGTCAGTATAATGCGAGGGAGCGTTAGTAGAAGGGAAAGACTTATCAAAGGATGGAAAGAGGTCACGGATGAAGGAAGAACAATGAACCGAAGCAATGACCCCACGTAGGAAAACCTCACTAAAAAGGACTCCAGGACACGTCAGTATAATGTGAGGGAACGTTCGTATAATGTGAAGGTGCATGAGAGGGTGAATGGCCAAGCACTTTCAGAAACTTAAAAGAGCACGTGAACAGAAGAGGGGAATCTGAAACTAGAGCAGAAGGAAAGATCGATGGGAATCTGAAACTAGAGCAGAAGGAAAGATCGAGGGGAATCTGAAACTAGAGCAGAAGGAAAGAACTAACAAATGAAGGTCGCATGAACAATACTGAATGAAGTGGAAGAAAATCGTAGAAAGAATATGGATGGCGTGAAAGTAGCAAGAGTATAGAGGACTTTAAAATATGACCAGTGAAAGGGAATAGGAAGAATAAAACAAGTGCAGAAGGAAAGTAGAAAGCATAACAAAGATAGCGTTAACTTACAAAGATTAAGAAAATAGGAACAAGGAAACTAGAAAAAAAAGTCACATTAACTTTGAGGAAAAAATAAAAACTAGCTCAGAACAACGTGTGCAAGTATAAATTAGAAAAATAGTACAGGAGGAAAGTGGGAAGAAAACAACGAATAGGTTAATACAGAACAGGAAGGAAAGTGAAGGAAAGTGAAAGTGCAGAAATAGAACGAAAGCAGGAGGAAAAATAAACTGCTTTTAATAATAGTTTAAGCGGAAGGACGCAGCGTGGGAGGAAAAATATTAAGGAAGTGAACTAATTTAGAACCGAGGAAAGTGTGGAACCAGGAAACCAAAGGAGCGATATAGACAGTGAAAATAGCTTAAAAAAGGACAGAGTAAATCAGCAAGGAAGAGACGTAATTCGAACATGATGGTTAGATAAAAAGTGTGGACAAAACTGGAAGGAAGGAGTGTGGAAGCAGGAAATCAAAGGAGCGATATAGACAGTGAAAATAGCTTAAAAAAGGACAGAGTAAATAAGCATGGAAGAGACTTAATTCGAGAGAAGGGATGAGCAAGTAGAACATTAAGGTTAGATAAAAGTGGACAAAACTGGAAGGAAGGAAACCAAAGGAGCGATATAGACAGTAGTAAAAATAGCTTGAGAAAGGACACTCGTAAATAAGCAAAGAGACTTAATTCGAGAGCAGGGATGGGAAAACATGGAGATAAAAGTAAGCAAGGAGAGAAGGAAGGAAACCAATACTAAAATAGCTTGAGAAAGGACACTCGTAAATAAGCAAAGAGACTTAATTCGAGAGCAGGGATGGGAAAGTAAAACATGGTGTGATATTAGTGTGGAGATAAAACAGTAAGCAAGGAGAGAAGGAAGGAAACCAAAGGAGCGATATACAGTTAGTAAAAATAGCTTTAAAAAGGATATAATGAGTAAATACGCAAGGAAGAGAAGTAATTCGAGAGCAGGGATGGGAAAGTAGAACATGGTTAGATAAAAGTATGGAAAAAACAGGAAGGAAGGAGAGAAGGAAGAAGGAGACCAAAGGAGCGATATAGGCAGTGTACTGAAAATAGCTTGAGAACGGACACTAGTAAATAAGCAAAACAGAATTCGAGATCAGGGATGGGAAAGTAGAATATGAAGGTTTGATATTAATGTGGAGATAAAACAATTTGAGATCAGGGATGGGAAAGTAGAACATGAAGGTTTGATATTAGTGTGGAGATAAAACAGGAAGGAAGGAAGGAGAGAAGATGGAAAGTAAAATCGACACGCCAAAAATTAGCTCCAAAGGACATGGTCAGTGAATGCGCCAGTAAGTGTGGTAATTCGAGAGAAGTGATAGCCAAGCAGAAGAATGAGGAAGGCCTGCAGTAAAAGTGAGCAGGTGGCACGGGAAAGTGGAGTAATTTGAAGAGCAGGGATGGGGAAGCAGAAGAATACCAAGGTTTACGACAATAATGGTTAGAAGAGACTGGTAAAAAAACAATGCAATTCGAACGGAAGAAAGAGTGAAGAAAATTAGGAAGGTTCGCAGTAAAACAATGCAGATGAAGTAAGAGTAATAGGAAAGACTGAAGGGGAAAACAAGAATATGAAGGTTTACGACAATAATGGTCGGAAGAAACTGGTAGAAAAAAACAATGCAACTCAAACGGAAGAAAAGAGTAGAAGAAAATTATGAAGGCTCCCAGTAAAACAATGCAGATGAAAAAGTAAAGTAATAAGGGATGGGAAGGAAAGCAGAAGAATATGAAGGTTTATGACAAAGGTTAAACTTATAAAACAGAAGAGCAACGCATTTCGAACGGAAGAAAAGAGTAAAAAAGAAAATTATGAAGGTACGCAGTAAAAGAAAGCAGATGAAAAAGTAGAGTAATATAAGTGATGGGAGGGAAAGCAGAAGAATATGAAGGTTTATGACAAAGGTTACTTATAAAACAGAAGAGCAACGCAATTCGAACGTAAGAAAGTAAAAAAAAAATTATGAAAGTTCCCAGTAAAACAATGCAGATGAAAAAGTAGAGTAATATAAGGGATGGGAGGGAAAGCAGAAGAATATGAAGGTTTACGACAAAGGTTAGACTTATAAAACAGAAGAGCAATGCAATTCGAACGTAAGAAAGAGTAAAGATAAGAGATTAGGGGAGAACAAAAGAGTAAAGATAAGAGATTAGGGGAGAACAGAGAACGAAAATAAAGAACAGATCAAAAGAGCAAAGATTATAAAAGGAAAAGATATTAGATTTGATATTAGTATGAAAAGAAAAAAAGACTAATAAGAACAGGGTGATGAAAAACTAAAGACATGATAGACATAATAGAACTAACAGACTCAAAAGAATAACACTTCGCAAAAACTCACCACGGCAATCAGAACAGAAGAGAAAGATGGCAAGAGGAGGATAGAGTAAAGGACAAAAAATGAAAAAGTAATGCGTGTGAAACTACCAAGGAAGGAGGAAAGGCTGTCACGGAATAGAGAACACAAAAACTATACTCGGGAAGGTTGTGTGTATCCAGAAAATAGATGCAAAAGACTGATTACGGTGTGAGAAGCGTGGGAGAATGGAGCGCATGGGTGGAGGAGGATGAAGAGAGGAAGAGAAATTTGGGTGTGGAGGGCGGGTGGGAATGTGTTTGCGAGGGTGGGTGATGGATGGAGAGAGAAACTTGTGCAACTGGATGAATGGTAGGGAGGAAACTAGAACTGGATGAAGGGTAGGGAGGAAACTAGAACTGGATGAAGGGTAGGGAGGAAACTAGAACTGGATGAAGGGTAGGGAGGAAACTTGTGCAACTGGATGAAGGGTAGGGCGGAAAACTGTAACTGGATGAAGGGTAGGGCGGAAACGGTAACTGGATGAAGGGTAGGGCGGAAAACTGTAACTGGATGAAGGGTAGGGCGGAAACGGTACCTGGATGAAGGGTAGGGCGGAAAACTGTAACTGGATGAAGGGTAGGGCGGAAACTGTAACTGGATGAAGGGTAGGGCGGAAACTGTAACTGGATGAAGGGTAGGGAGGAAACTGTAACTGGATGAAGGGTAGGGAGGAAACTGTAACTGGATGAAGGGTAGGGCGGAAACTGTAACTGGATGAAGGGTAGGGCGGAAACGGTACCTGGATGAAGGGTAGGGCGGAAACTGTACCTGGATGAAGGGTAGGGCGGAAACTGTACCTGGATGAAGGGTAGGGCGGAAACTGTACCTGGATGAAGGGTAGGGCGGAAACTGTACCTGGATGAAGGGTAGGGAGGAAACTGTACCTGGATGAAGGGTAGGGCGGAAACTGTACCTGGATGAAGGGTAGGGCGGAAACTGTAACTGGATGAAGGGTAGGGCGGAAACTGTACCTGGATGAAGGGTAGGGCGGAAACTGTAACTGGATGAAGGGTAGGGCGGAAACTGTACCTGGATGAAGGGTAGGGCGGAAACTGTACCTGGATGAAGGGTAGGGAGGAAACTGTACCTGGATGAAGGGTAGGGAGGAAACTGTACCTGGATGAAGGGTAGGGAGGAAACTGTACCTGGATGAAGGGTAGGGAGGAAACTGTAACTGGATGAAGGGTAGGGAGGAAACTGTAACTGGATGAAGGGTAGGGCGGAAACTGTAACTGGATGAAGGGTAGGGCGGAAACTAACTGGATGAAGGGTAGGGCGGAAACTGTAACTGGATGAAGGGTAGGGCGGAAACGGTAACTGGATGAAGGGTAGGGCGGAAACTGTAACTGGATGAAGGGTAGGGAGGAAACGGTACCTGGATGAAGGGTAGGGCGGAAACTGTAACTGGATGAAGGGTAGGGAGGAAACTGTAACTGGATGAAGGGTAGGGAGGAAACTGTAACTGGATGAAGGGTAGGGAGGAAACTAACTGGATGAAGGGTAGGGAGGAAACTGTAACTGGATGAAGGGTAGGGAGGAAACGGTACCTGGATGAAGGGTAGGGAGGAAACGGTAACTGGATGAAGGGTAGGGAGGAAACGGTAACTGGATGAAGGGTAGGGAGGAAACGGTACCTGGATGAAGGGTAGGGAGGAAACGGTAACTGGATGAAGGGTAGGGAGGAAACGGTACCTGGATGAAGGGTAGGGAGGAAACGGTAACTGGATGAAGGGTAGGGAGGAAACGGCAACTGGATGAAGGGTAGGGAGGAAACGGCAACTGGATGAAGGGTAGGGAGGAAACGGTAACTGGATGAAGGGTAGGGAGGAAACGGTATAGAAAAGAAAAAGTGGCTGATAAAGAAAGTGAGTGAATAAAAGACAGGTAGAGTTTAATATAGAAAAACAAAGTGGCCGAAAAAAAAGTTGGATAAAAGACAGATGTAGTCGGTGAAAACAATGCGGATCTGAAATCTGTGGGGGAAATTAATTACCTCTACGAAGACTGGTTAGCGATTAAAGTCATACGCTCGAAAATCGATCCCAGGCGACCCAGTGCGACCATGATCAAGAAAACCGGTTATAGATGAATCAAAAGAACCAAAACAAGTAAAGGAAAGAATGATTATAGTTCGCAATACATTAGCGTTCGACCTCAGAATACCAAAGCAAGGAGGGTATCAGGACACCTCTCCCGAAATTGACCTATCTTTCGGCCACTCCTCTAACTCTTTTTAGGAGCAGTGGGCTTTTTTTCACATTAGTTTCCTTTTTTTATGCCCTTGAACAGACTCTTCTGCTGTAAGAAAAAAGTATCATGAATATAAAAATGTCTTAAGAAAAAAGATTATAGATGAAGCAAGATAACCAGAACAACTAAAGGGAAGATTGATAGTACATAACAAATCGAAGTTAAACCTCTGATTAGAAAACGCATAATCAGAACAGTAAGAAAAGAAAAGGCCGAATCAGAGTTATGTACAATGAAGCTCTGAATAGAAAAGCCAAATCAGAGGAATATAAGAAAAAGAAGACAACCAAATCTGTATGAGAATGAAAAATGCACTTCCAAAACATAGAATGAACCTCAGAATAGATAAAACCACCACGGAAATACTAGAACAGAAAAAGACTGATCAGAATGTACAAAATCCTCCTCAGAATAGAAAAGGCATAATCAGAACAATAATAGAAAGAGCAAGATTAGAGCAATATAATAACCTCGGGAGTAGAAAAGGCATAATCAGAACAGCAGTAATAGAAAACTCAAGATCGGAGCAAAATAATAACCTCTGCAGTAGAAAAATCAGTCAGAGCAATATAAGAATTGAAATTGCATCAAAAGATATAAACCCAGCCTCAAGACAAAATTCATCATCAGAGCAATGCATCAAGCCCGAGGCGAACAACGCGTGGCAGCTGAACGTAATCCTTGCAACACTCTGATCAGACTAACCCAGAACATTAGCAAGGCAGTCCCGCAGGTGCATCCGGGGGTGAGGCAGCAAAGTCATCCTCGGCGAAATAAGACTTGCAGTGTACCCGGAGGAGGCAGAATAGCAATTTAATCTTCCGAGCACATCCGCTATCACATCACCGGAGCGTTACCATTAAAATATCGCACTTTGCCTTCAGGTGACTCCACAGGTGTCTTCTGAATATACCTGGACAAGATTATCGCTGCAACACACCCAACGAGGAGACATTTTTAACTCTTAGGAAAGTAAAGGGAAAAGGTTAAGAAAAAACTGCAAATCTACGCCAAAAAAAAGTGCTTAGAGAAATTAAGATTTTTTTTATGGGAGGAAACTGTCAAGGAGGAGACTTCTGAGGAAACGGTAAAGAGAAAAATAAAAAAAAAAGAGTGAGAAAAGTCAGCTAATCTACTGCCCCAACGAAATTAAAAGCGATTGGAGAAAAAAAAAAAGATTAATCAAACACGGGAAAGGAAAATTGAGAAAAGCTTCCAAATCTACCACTCCCTCAAAAGTTGGCGATTTTTCTAAAAGTTGGCGATTAGAAAAATTAGGTTAATCAGAAACGGCTACTGAACTCTTCGTGGGGAATCTCAACTTCTGGGAGAACTAACATAACTAACAACATTCTAACTGGAGCCTTTTGGATGAAACTAAAAGCCTGACCCAAAGCAAGGAGGCAATCTAACGGGACCCACCAAATTCAGGAAAGACTAACAAACATTATAAGGAAGGTCTCGGTAGGATACAGCGACAACATTGATAACAGAACAGAGGCAATCATACGTGACCGAATTAGATAGATATATACAGCGAATGAGCTTTAAATAAAAACACTAAGCAACTTTAAAGAATAACAAAAGCGAATTCGTTTCAAGTAATAACACTAAACGAACTGGACCGAATTAAAAATATATAGCTAGTCAGTTCTGCGTAATGACCAGCGGCCCCGTGGCAACCGAACTGGATCAAGCGGGAAAATTGATAAAAACTGAACAGAAGGGAAAGAACGGGGACACCACTGAACAAGAAGGGAAAGAACGGGGACACCACTGAACAAAAGGGAAAGAACGGGGACACCACTGAACAAAAGGGAAAGAACGGGGACACCACTGAACAAGAAGGGAAAGAACGGGGACACCACTGAACAAGAAGGGAAAGAACGGGGACACCACTGAACAAGAAGGGAAAGAACGGGGACACCACTGAACAAAAGGGAAAGAACGGGGACACCACTGAACAAAAGGGAAAGAACGGGGACACCACTGAACAAAAGGGAAAGAACGGGGACACCACTGAACAAAAGGGAAAGAACGGGGACACCACTGAACAAAAGGGAAAGAACGGGGACACCACTGAACAAAAGGGAAAGAACGGGGACACCACTGAACAAAAGGGAAAGAACGGGGACACCACTCAACAAGAGAAGGGAAAGAACGGGGACACCACTCAACAAGAGAAGGGAAAGAACGGGGACACCACTCAACAAGAGAAGGGAAAGAACGGGGACACCACTCAACAAGAGAAGGGAAAGAACGGGGACACCACTCAACAAGAGAAGGGAAAGAACGGGGACACCACTCAACAAGAGAAGGGAAAGAACGGGGACACCACTCAACAAGAGAATGGAAAGAACGGGGACACCACTCAACAAGAGAAGGGAAAGAACGGGGACACCACTCAACAAGAGAAGGGAAAGAACGGGGACACCACTCAACAAGAGAAGGGAAAGAACGGGGACACCACTCAACAAGAGAAAGGACACCACAGAACAAGAGAAAAGAAAACTATTAACCGCTGTGACGAAACTTAAAACTCCAGGCACACTATCTGGGGCTCCAAGTGACTTAATGATCACAATAGTTTGGTCCACCAGTTTCAGAAGAGCCCCTTTGAGTACCGTTCGGCGCTGGCACTTAAGACTGACAATGTTCCTGTTACTCAAGAATGGCATAGTTCCTCCTACTCACCGTGTTATCCTTGTGGCAGTCACGGCAGGGGGCGAGGCATACGGGGTCACTCTGGTCAGCGGTCTGCAATGGAAGGAAAATAAGAGTTAGGCAGGAGGAGAAGGGTTACCACAATAGCGAGGGAGGAAGAAATTAACAGATAAACTACGGAGGAAGGAAGAATGAATAGAAGAAAGCAATAAGATAAAATCAATAAAATATCAATGCAAGAGTGAGGCAGAGAGGAAAGGATCAAGACATTAACAGAGAAAAGGAAATAAGAGGAGGCAGGAGAAAGGCAAGGAGTATGTAGAGAGTAATGAATGAGGAGGAGAGGCGCAGAGAGAGAGAGAGAGAGAGAGAGAGAGAGAGAGAGAGAGAGAGAGAGAGAGAGAGAGGCAGAGAGGCAGAGAGGGGTCCGCTTCAGGTGGTTCACAGAAAACTTTACACCTGCGTCATTGTTACCTGGACCAGTTTTTGTACAAGTGTTTCTGGCAGGTGATTAGGAGGGAGGAGGAGGGGGAGGGGGATTGAGAGGGGGAGGGAGAGGTTTGATGGTTATGAAACTGAGGATTCTTAACACCCAGCCTCTGCTAAACTCGTCCACCTGCTGTATTTGACTTTCTTGTTCTTTATCTTCCTCTTTCATGTGCCACCAATCCTCTCCTCTTAACCTCGCACCCTACCGAATAGTCTTCCCCTTGCTGCTTGGTTGCTCTCTTCCTGATGTTCCGCTTTCCTTTGTCAATCTCTACCTATACTCTTCTTCATCATCGTTTAACGTCCATTTATTCCGTATGGTGGGGTTGGACGGGATATCAGCCTCCTCCACTGTTGCCGGTCCATAGCCATTTCTTCCACTCTTCCTCCACCACCCTTCTCCACGTCTTCCTTGGCCTTCCTTGATCTGGTCTTACTCGGTAACGCCTCCAGGCCACTCACCACTTCTTCCCATCTGATTGCAGTCAAATATCAAAGCATTCTGACATCACACCGTATCAATAGTGCTTTCAGCTGTTTCGTCGTAGCCCAAGTCTGCCCCATACAGGAGCACCAATCACACACACGCTCTGTACACCTGTGCTCTGCTGCCAAGCGGGATATTCTGATTCACTAATAAGCTTGCCAGTTCCCTCCATATCTTCCAAGCACAAGCCATCCTCCCTCTCCCTGCATCTTCTGCTGCTCCTTCACACCGTATGCCATCCCCAAGGTAGCAGAAGCTGTCCACTACCTCTACAGGGGCTTCACCCATCCGCACTTGCCTCACTTCCACCTCTATCCGTCCTCCTCCAACACAAGTCTGACAACGCAAGTAGACATCAGCTCTACGCACGTCTCTTACACCCGAACATCTGAGGACACCACCTTCCACACCCTGCACACCACACCGAATTATCTCTCACCCCTCTTCCACAGCAACCGCACGGACATCTCCCACTCTCCATTCTTACCATCGGCTCCTGTCCAGACATCACAACCTTTGTCTTTTCCATGTTCACCCTCAGCCCACATCGTGCACTCACCCTCCTGTTGTCTGTTTGAAGTGACATTGCCCGAAGTGAAATCAACAAGCAAGGAAGGACATTGTTAAAGTTAAAGAAAGTGCGAATGAGAATTATGGAGTGGCGGAATGGTAAATGTGGACGATAATACAAACAACCTATAATTAACCTTATCTGTTTGAAGTGAGATCTCGCTAAACACAAGGACATTGGCAAAAGTGGTAAAAGTTAAAGTCCGAGTGAGAGAGATGCGAGTTTGAGGTTAAAAACAAATGATAGTTGTAAAATTTACATTATGAATAGTGAAAGCTTGTCGCATTCAAGGAAGTGACCGAGTTAAGATAACAAAAATTAGATCAGAAAGAAAAACTAAGCATTATCCGACATAGCATTATGGAGTTTGAAGTTAATATGAAAGCATGAAACCTTGCCGCGTTCAAGAAAAAAAAATGATAGACTAACGTTAAAAATATTAAAAAAAAGTTTATATCAGAAAGAAAACATTCGATTGAGCATTATGGAGTTTGAGGTTAGTTAAAAATATTAAAAAAAAGTTTATATCAGAAAGAAAACATTCGATTGAGCATTATGGAGTTTGAGGTTAGTTAAAAATATTAAAAAAAAGTTTATATCAGAAAGAAAACATTCGATTGAGCATTATGGAGTTTGAGGTTAGTTAAAAATATTAAAAAAAAAGTTTATATCAGAAAGAAAACATTCGATTGAGCATTATGGAGTTTGAGGTTAGTTAAAAATATTAAAAAAAAAGTTTATATCAGAAAGAAAACATTCGATTGAGCATTATGGAGATTGAGGTTAATAGAGAATTAAAATTGAAATCAGTGACTAAGAAACCACGAAACCTTACCACTTCAAATGAAAAAAATGAAATAGTTAAAAATGTATAAAAAAAAAGTTTGAATAGTGAAGAATTACAAAGCGAGAAAATGAATGATTTAAACCCGCGCTCAAGTAAAGAAAAAGTCGGCAAGTTCACAATACACATAAAAGTTCAGATCAGAGAGGAAATAAATTAGAAGTGACAATATGAACGAGTGAAACCTTTGAGCGTTCAAGAAAAAAAAAGTTCGATTAAAGCTAATATCCATAAAAGCTCAGATCAGGGAGGATGAAAATACAGAATATAACCGTGAGAACATGAAAGAATTAAACCTTGCCGCGTTCAGGGAAGTTTGTTCGATTAAACTTCAGAATCTATACAAAAACCAGTTACGATCGGAGAGCAATGCAAGAGTGTAGGAAGCCCCGGAGGTAAATACAGAACAAATATAACCGCGAGAACATGAACAGAGTGAAACCTTGCCGCGTTCCGGGAAGCTGGCTCGATTAAAGTTCAGAATCTATACAAAAACCAGTTACGATCAGAGAGCAAGGCAAGAGTGTAGGAAGCCCCGTGCAACACCTACAAATTACTGGAACCGACGCTACCTGGAAATTTCAAAGCTCGGGTATTATTGGCAGACCGGTTACCAAGAAGCGGACAGTAAATTACGCCTCACGAGAGAAATTGTGCGTCGCTACTGAAAGGCGAAAAAAAAAGTGGATTCCCCAGGGATACTAGTGTTCGATGAAAGGCTGGAACTTGTCTGACGAAATAGTGTGGAAATCAAACCGGCCGTGATGTGCAAGGGGAAATTAGACTTATATAAGGTTAGGACGCAAGTAATAGGGAATTCAGGTGATTAAATTGTCTGACGAAATCGAATGTGTTGATAACGTGAACCTGCCGTGATAGTGAGGCAGTTTATAGACAGGTGAGAGAAAACTAAGACATGTGTAAGGTTAGAACGCAAATGATTAGGAATTCAGACACAGGTGATAAAGTTAGTTAGCAAGACTGTAAATTGTGTATAGACTACGAAAGTTAAGAGTAGAAAAAACGCATTGCTGGTAAAAAAAAAAAAACAGATAGAGAATACACAGGAAATAAAGGATAAAGAAACCGAAAGCAAGGAAAACAAAAATAAGTAGATAAACGCTGAAAGAAAGTACAGGAAACAAACTAAAAACAAAAACCGAGGAAACCAAAAAGAATGCTTGTTCAGAAAACGCGAATAGTGAACATGCAAAAAAAAACATCCCTCAGACCCTCCCCAAAAATATCTCACCTTAGACCCTCAAAAAAAAAAAAAATCGCTTCAGACCCTCCCCCTCCAAAAAAAAAAAAAATACCCAAAGAAACATCCCTTCCTCTCCACATACACCCCTTCACCTCCTCCTTAAGACCCCTCCCCTTAACAACTCACCATCCAGGACGTGGGGAAGGCGAGGGGAAAGCCGGAGAGTGGATGCACTTGGTCGCTCCTGTCCGTAAAGTCATCGTCCTTGTGGAAGTTGAAGTGTCCGCAGAGGCCGTTGAGCTCCGCGGTGTGGGAGGCGTGGGCGATGATGTCCATGCGGTGGGGGCAATGCTGGACCTGGGGGGAGGGGGAGAAGGGGGCGGTTAACGTGGAGTGCAGAGATGATTTAGGGTTGAATAGTGATAAAAATAGTGTTACGGAGTGGGAAGCTTTTAAGTGAAATGAGAGAAGGGGAGAGCAAGAATGGGAAGGAGAAAGGGGTAAATTGGGAGAGTAGAGTGATTTGGGGAGAATTGGTGATACGGAGTGGGAGGCTGGTCTGTGAAATGAGCGAGGGAGAGCAAGAACGGGAGGGAGAGAGGGGTTAATGTGTAGAGTAGAGATGATTTGGGGGAGAATAAAGATACGGAGAGGGAGGCTGTAAATGAAATGAGAGAGGGGAGAGCAAGAACGGGAGGGAGAGAGGGATTAATGTGTGGAGTAGAGATGATTTGATTTTGGGAGGATATTGATACTGAGTGGGAGGCTGGTAAGTGAAATGAGGGGGGAGAGCAAGAAGGGGAGGGAGAGAGGGGTTAATTGGGAGAGTATAGATGCTTTGGGGAGAATATTGATACAGAGGGAGGCTGTTAAGCAAGGTGAGAGAGGGGGAGTGTGTAAACGATGACTTGAGAGATTAAAGAAATGCATTAATTGAAGTTGTAAGGAGAATGGGAAAGAGGAAAGGAGGAGAATGTAGAGAGAGAGAAAGATAGAGAAAGAATAATTGTCATGGATAAAAGGTAGTTAAAAATAATCATACCAGTAACAAGGAAGAGGAAACTCGACACAAAAGATTCGAATAAATATAATCTTCCATCGGGTAAAACGCAAAAGGTAAAAAGTAAAATCAAATGAAAAACAGGATACATTTAGGAGGGATAAAAAAGAAAAAGCAGTCTTGTAACAATCAGTGGCAGGTACAGAGGAAGCTTATAATCTGCCCTCAGGATAAAATTTAATCAAGTATAGTAGGAAACTTATGGTCAGTGAGGCACGTCGTCTGCGTCCTTGGCCGTGAGGAGAAAAACACGCGCTTGCTCTATACGCCAGACTGTTTACCATGTACAAAGACGATACAATAAGCGACTGAGAATGTTAATGTTTGTTATATACGTCTTTGACCACGAGGATGATTATGATTAGTGGGGCGTTCTGCTCTTGGCGCCGAACTTAAACACTATAAACTATAAATAAACACACGCGTAATGCTACAAGATTTAGATCAACCCATCAAGTTACCTGGAGAAAAAAAAACGTATTGGATAGACTTGGCCAAACAAAGGTAGATACTGATACGGTTCATAGACTTCCTTAAAGCCAGTTAAATAAGGTTACGGTAGCGGACGCGTATAGAGACCACGGAGGGCAACTACATCACAACAAAGTAGTTAGAAGATTTGATTAGAGGAGTTTGACAGTTCGTAGATATAATGACCCCTCTTTCGGCCACCTCTTTGGATTCTTTTTAGGAGCAAGGAGTAGCGGGCTTTTTTATTAGTTTCCTTTTTTTTGTGCCCTTGAGCTGTCTTTGTTGTAAGAAAATGGTTTAGCAAGAGAAAGGTAATAATATACAATGAAAAGGTGAATTCACTTGAGCTTCACGCACATACTCTCATACAAAAACACTAAAATTACAGTCTTCGTTCATATCCAAACACTCAGTAATTTAGTTTAGTGACAGAAACTGGTAATCCCACTATAAGTCAAGGGCTCAGATTTTTGCATAGGAATTACTGTTAAATTATAGTGTCACCCGCCAGTCATATTTAAACACTCAATTATTTAGTTTAGTGAATTACAAACAGTTAATGTCACTACATCAAGGGTTCTGAAACTTTAGCATAGGAATTACCGTTAAATTATAAGAGTCACCCGCCAATCATATCTAAACATACTCATTAAGTGAATTAGAAACATGTAAAGCCACTAACGTCAAGGGTTCTGAAACTTCAGCATAGAAGTTAGTTAAATTATAGAGTTACCCGCCAGTCACATCCAAATATACTAGTTTAGTCTAGTAAGGCTATTTTGATGACAAGGAATTATCAGGCGAGTTGCCCCACTACCGCCATAGCGAGGAGGTCAAGAACCCCGCACTCATTACCTGTCGAGGCAGCACCTGAGCGCGGCGAGGGAGGTGAAAGTTGGCATGTAAATCACCTGTTGCTGCTAATTGTGGCGTACCTGACTGGGGCGAGGCGAGGGTGGCAAGAAAAACTGGTAGTGGAGGAATATTAAAACTGCACTTAATGCGTTTTTTTTTCAGTGAGTAAATGGAGATCTTCAATATTTGGTGCCATATTCTTACATTTATGCCTCCCAGTCACCGTTGCCAGAAATTATCGTACAAGGCGTTTTTTTTTCGGTAAGTAAATGGAGATCTTCAATATTTGGTGCCATATTCTTAAACATTTATGCCTCCCAGCCACCGTTGCCAGAAATTATCGTACTCAAGGAGTTTTTTTTCGGTAAGTAAATAGAGATCTAAAATATTTGGTGCCATATTCTTAAACATTTATGCCTCCCAGCCACCGTTGCCAGAAATTATCGTACTCAAGTAGTTTTTTGAGATCTAAAATATTTGGTGCCATATTCTTAAACATTTATGCCTCCCAGCCACCGTTGCCAGAAATTATCGTACTAAAGGCATTTTTTTCGGTAAGTAAATGGAGATCTAAAATATTTGGTGCCATATTCTTAAACTTTTATGCATCCCAGCCACCGTTGCCAGAAATTATCGTACTCAAGAGCATAGTACCCCGTCACACCGCATTCACCCACCCACCCAGCCAGCCACGTCACTCCAGACACCCACCATGATCCTGTTGGAGCCGAACAGGGTGAGGCAGGAGGGTGAACTTGTCCCCCAGGGTGTACGCCAGGCCAGCACGGGGTGGCATTTCTCGGCGGACCGGAGGGCGTGTACCTTGTCGGGACCCACATGGTTGGGGTGGCCGTTCACGTGCACCTGTGGGAGAGACCGGCGTGAGTGAGTTAGAGAGATAGGGGCGGGGGGGGGGGGTGGAGTTAAGACTGCTAAGGGGAAAATATAGATTAGGGAAATATGGATTGCAGCTTGGGAGGGCATATGGAAAACTATAAAATGCAGATTAAATAAGGTAGATTAGGGAGATAGAGAGGGAAAAGATAAGAGTAAATGATATGAAAATAGATAGATTAGGGAAATATGGATTGCAGGGAGGGAAAAGATAGAGAGTAAAGGGAAAAGATAGAGTAAATGATATGAAAATAGATTAGGGAAATATGGATTGCAGGTAAATGATATGAAAATAGATTAGGGAAATATGGATTGCAGGGAGGGAAAAGATAAAGAGAGTAAAGGGAAAAGATAGAGTAAATGATATGAAAATAGATAGATTAGGGAAATATGGATTGCAGTCTGGGAGAGCATTTGGAAGGCTATAACATGCAGATTAAACATTGCGGAAGACCATAGGGAATGAAGTTTTAAGAATATGGGAACATTACCTTTGAAATTACCCTCAAACATTCACTCTTTACCTTTCAGTTAACCTCATTCACCCACCCAATACAACACACGCTACTCACGGTAAACACGTTGCCGTTCTCCAAGGCGACAACAGTGTGGGGGTCGTTGACGAAGGTGAAGCGGTCGATGCAGGAGGCGCGGCCGAAGCAGCTCCTGAAGTCGCCGTACACGCCCAGCTCCGCCTCCCGCGTGAAGCCCTTCTGCGCCAGGGAGTAGTTGCACACGCCGTGGAAGTCGTAGTGGTGGTTGTCGAAGGTCGTGATGTGCGGGTCATTGTAGAGGGAACACCGGCTGCCTGGAATGAACGGGAAAAGTTAAAAAATGATCTCGTTTACTGGTGGGTGTTTTTTTTATAATTGACTGATTTTAAAAATTCTTCAGGCATATCAAATCAACATGATTACTAAATTATGAAGTCTAAACCAGTCATGTGTATTGGCAAGACTAAAGGGCATTGGGTGAGGGTTCAAGGAACAAGGGGTATTTTCCAATTTAGAGCGGGCTTTTTCTTGCACTTTTTTGTTGCCTTTGAGCCGTTTTCTTTGATTTAAAAATTAGTTTGAGAATGCCTCAACCACATTGCGTAAGAGTGGAAGATTTTGGATCATGGCAAAGAATGTTTACTACAAATGGGATCCTGAAGGGGCAGGGAAGGGAAGGGAGCGCATTTCAGTGTCACTGAGCAGGGGACAACTGGGCACCTCTGCACCGAGACTTACAGCAGTCGGCGATGGCGGGCAGCGGGTGCCAGCAGGAGTCGCGGCACTCCAGCGTCACGCAGTGGGCGGTCAGCTCGGCGCCCTCGGGGTACAGCTGCCCGTCGAACTCACAACCTGAAGAAATATATAGTAACCGTTTTAAGTCAAATTAATGAACCGAATTTGTGTTGTCATAACGTAAATGGACTTACAGTAAATCATGGTCGATCGTTTGACAAATTTGACTCACTGCAGACGAAGATAAAAATATCTACTTTTGCCAAAAGTTAAGTCAATAAAAAGTGAAAGTCTAATAGTTTAGGAGACACCAGGGGCGAAGAAGAACCAAAGAGACAAAATTCCTGTTCACACGCGCATTGTGAATTTCAGTCTGGGTCAACTCCCGGCGTCCCACTCTCACGACACTGGTGGCCGCCCGCGTGGTGTTCACATCCAGGCGCCTGCTGCACCATTTAGACGACCCCGCACTGGCCAGTGTTAATCAAATCCAAGACTGCAGAACAGAAATGCCACGCCAATGAAAACCTCCGCCGCAGCTTCGTGCATTGGCGCGTCGTGGGTCCCAACGCACTCGTGGCGTTTTACACTCTTAAATTATACCGCGGCGGCGGCGGTGCCTTGGACAGCGGCATCAAGACTCGCGGTCACCCGCGGCGATGCAGATACAGAGCAAGGCTGTGCGCCAATGTCCGCACGCTGCAGCAGAAGGCTGAGAAAATATGCAGCGCTACCCGGCCATTGTAGCGACAGAATGATGAAGGACGGGCGGGAGCAGAGAACAATGAAAAGCTAGAAGAAAGGACAGGTCACGACGGAAAGAAGAAACTAATAGAAAACTGAAGGGCATATCACGACCGGAAGAACAGAAGCTCAAAGGTCGTAAGGAATCATTGAAACTAAACCGAGGAGAGAGAAAGGAAACAATGTGCAGGCCGAACACACTAAAGTAAGAATATCAAGGAAAGGAAATGAAAAGCGTAGGACAAGCAGAGAAACTAACACATGGAGAGTAAAGTAAACAAAGCGATGGCCAACATAGAAACTAGAATGATCAGAGACTCTTGCAAGCCAAAACAGACACCGCAATATTACAGATTTTGAGGAGAGACCAAGAACAGAGGTAAAGGTTAACATGCAGGGAATGAAAGTATTACGAAGGGCAAGGAACGAACAAAGGCTTGTGGCATTTGTAAAGAAACGAAAGGTGAAGGAATAGAGGGGAGGAAAGGGGAAATGGAAGACGAAAGGCCAGAGGGAAAAAAATATTGCTGGATCCTGAAGTATTTGGCTTTCTCGAGCTGAGGAAGGGAAGGAAGACAAGGCGAGGAGGGAAGGGAAGGAAAACACAGGCCAGGGAACACAAGCATGACAGGCGCACATTCATATAGCAAGGGAAGACAAGGAAAACAGGTAAGATACAATGCTGGGTCTTGTCAGGAGTGGAGAAGAATTAATAGAAGGGAAAATTTATATACCAGGAAGAGAAGGAGATGGCAAGAGGAGGGAGTTGTCAAAGAGTACAGATTTTTACTTTGGAGTTTGATAGAGGATAGATAAAGATACAATGTTATGTCTTGTCAGGAGTGGAGAAGAATTAATAGAAGGGAAAATTTATATACCAGGAAGAGAAGGAGATGGCAAGAGGAAGGAGTTGTCAAAGAGTACAGATTTTTACTTTGGAGTTTGATAGAGGATAGATAAAGATACAATGTTAGGTCTTGTCAGGAGTGGAAAGGAATGAAGAATAGAAGGGGAAATTTATATACCAAAAGAGAAGGAGATGGCAGAGTATAGATTTCTACTTTGGGGTTTGATAAAGAATAGATAAGATACAATGTTAGGTCTTATCAGGGGTGGAAAAGGA
Organism: Eriocheir sinensis; assembly: GCF_024679095.1. Taxonomy (NCBI): domain Eukaryota; kingdom Metazoa; phylum Arthropoda; class Malacostraca; order Decapoda; family Varunidae; genus Eriocheir; species Eriocheir sinensis. Next base: position 16,953,194 of record NC_066527.1, on the reverse strand, counting down.
TGAAGAATAGAAGGGAAAATTTATATACCAGGAAGAGATGAAAATAGCAAGAGGAAAAGTTGGCAAAGTACAGATTTTTACTTCGGGGTTTGATGGAGAAGGGTAGATAAGATACAATGTCGGGTCTTATCAGGAGTGGAAAAGAATGAAGAATAGAAGGGAAAAAATTAAAAAAGGAGGAAGAGACAGGAGGAAGAGGAGCTACAGGGTATACATTTTTTCTTTTGGGGTAAAAAGAAGGTAGAAAGGAAGGGTAGATAAGATACGATGTCGGGTCTTATCAGGAGCGGAAAAGAATGAATAGAAGTGAAAATCTATATACCAGGAAGAGATGAGGATAGAATGAGTTTAGATTTCTACTTTGGGGTTTGGTAAAGGATAGATAAACTACGATGTTGGGTGTTGTCAGGAGTGGCGAAGAATTTACAGCAGACGTGAAAAATAATATACAAGTGAGAGAAGACTAGCAGTGACCGTTTAGATATATACTTTGAGGCTTGGTAAAGGAAAATAGATAAGATATACGATGTTGGGCGTTGTCAGGAATGGAAAAGAATGAACAGAAGTGAAAAATCGTTTACCAGTAAGAAGTGTTGGCAAGCGTATAGATTTATATTGTTGGGTCTGGCAAAGGTAAATTGACAAGATACAAGGACTGGAGTTCAGGTATAAAATGAAGACTGAAGATAAGAAGAACAAGATGGGAAGATTGAAAATGAATAAAGAGAATACCAGAAGTAGCTGACGGGCGTAAAAATTTATATTGTGGGGGTTGGTAAAGGAAACTATGAGAAACTACAATATCAGTCGTTCCTTGGTGTTCTAAAGATTAAAGAAAGGAAGAACAAGATAGGGAAGTGAAAATACAGACAAAGGAACAAGAAAAACCGCTGACATTAGTAGATTGATATTGTGGCGAAGGAGAATAGGCGAGAAAAGACTTAGTCGTTCTCAGGTGTTCAAAAGATTAAAGAAACGATAAAGAAACGGACAAGATAAGGAAACTAAAAATGAAATACAGAATAATTAAATACAGACAAGGAACAGCTGGAGTGAGTAGATTTATAATGTGGAGTCTGGCAAAGGGAAATAAATGAGAAACTACGGCTTAGGGGTGGAAAAGGCTGAAGAATGGATGAACAAGGAAGAGCAAGATATGGAGTGAGAAATGACAGCTGACAGGGGTAGAGATTTATATTGTGGGGTCTGGCCAAGGAGAATTAATGAGTGGATACAGTGTTCGGCGATGTCAGGCGGGGGTGGGACAAGAGAGGAAACAGCGCAAGATAAGAGAATGATTTAGAGCCAAGAGAAGGATGAGGCGTGAAGGGAGTGTAGATGTGAGCAGGGAACGGCAAGACAGAAAAGTATTTGGAATTTTCAAGTAATATGCGTGAAGTAAGGAAGGTATAAGATTTAATTGAATACATAAAACAATCTCAATATTTGAGAGAAGACAAGAAATGGGAAAAGGAATAGGATGAAAAATGAAAAGAGAACGTGAAAGGGTTAATGGTGAAGGTACAAGTGGGGGGGGGAAAGAAGACAAAGAAGAAGAGACAAGCAGAAGACAAGAAAAGAAGACAAGACGAAGAAAAGACAAGCAGAAGACAAGAAAAGACAAGACGAAGAAAAGACAAGAAAAGAACAAGAAAAAAAAAGACGAAGAAAAGACAAGAAGAAAAGAACAAGAAAAAAGAAAAAGAACAAGAACAAGAACAAAAAAGAAAGAAAAAGACAAGTGTACAGTCCTATGGTGAAGGTCCAACAAGTGTTCATATATACCCCACGTCATCCCCGCCACACTTACACTCCCTCTGCCCCGGCTCGCCCAGGTAACGCCGCTCCACCTTGCCGTCCTCGCACACCAGCTGGAGGCACGCACGCTGCAGGGCGAGCACCACCTGGCCGTGCTGGAAGGTCTCGTCCCCGTAGCAACAGTGCCTGAAGGGCGTGGGGTGGCGATCGAGGAGCACGCCTGAGGGAGGGAAGGAAAGGAAGATGTTAAGCGTGAAAGTTATATCCATTTTCGTATCTCTTTAGTCTCGTATCCCTATTTGTTCCTTCCTTCACTTTCTCACTTTTTCACTTCATATCCTCATTCATCTTCTATAATCCCACGCCTGAGGGAGGGAAGGAAGGGATGATAAGCGTAAAGGTTATTCATTTTCTTATCTCGATAGTCTTTTGTATCCCTATTGATTCCTTTACTTTATCCTCCTTTTTTCACTTAATATCTTCATTCATCTTCTATAATCCCACGCCTGAGGGAGGGAAGGAAGGAAGGGAGGATGTTATGCGTGAAAGATACATCCATTTTAGTAATTTTTTTTTTACCGCTAAGGAAACAGCTCAAGGGCAACAAAAAAAGGTTAAAAAACGCCCGCTAATCGCTGCTCCCACAAGATCAAAAGCGATGACCGGCCAAAAGAGAAGTCAGTTTATCCCTATCCTTATTTGTTCCTTCACTTTATCCTCCCTTTTTCACTTCAGGTCTTCATCAATAATCCCACGCCTGAGGAGGGAAGGAAGGGAGATGTTTAAGTGAGAGATTTACTTCCGTTTTGGTATTAAGTGAAAGTGTAAACAAGAATAAAAACACCCCGCTTACTGTAAACAAAGCCGATAACAATACTGGAACCAACCCACGACAGGCCCTAAAATAAACTCAAGTGTATGTAGTGTATCTAATAACAGGAAGCAGACAGACAGGAGCAGGAGGACGACTAACACCCCCACCGTCACCCCTATCCACCACCACCCCCAACCCCTCCCCCTCACTATTATCTCCCGGGAAACCCACCTTGAGTCACATGTAGCAGCGCCGTCAGGGTCACGAACACGAGGAAAGCCATCTCACACCTGTACACACCTGCCGAGGGGGGGGAGAAGGGGGTTAGGAGGAAAAGCTTTGTTAGGCATCAGTCATTAGGGAAACCGCGACGCCGGCCACAAAGAGGGATAATAAGGGATTCCTGCCCGAGGTGGAGTTCCGCGGAGGAGAAGGAGGAGGGATCGACGAGGTGAACGGACGAAAAGTGGCTGTGTCAAGGTGGCTGGTCGTGGATTTCCCCTTCAAGTCATACCAAGAAAAAATAGATACACGTGTTGCTTCCAAAGACAGATTACTTCAGTCCCCCGTTGGCTTCCTAAAATAGATTAAGAAGTCCCTTTAGTATATTACAGAGCCCCGAGTACCTAGCTTTCACAAATTGATTACTTCACTCGCTTAGTTATGTAGTCATGGATACCGGAACTTTTAAGAGTGGAGTTTCATTACACGGTCGTTGAAAAAATAGAAGGTTGTACTTTAACGTATTCTCACAAGGACGAACATGCGTGTGGCTTCCCAAGATTGACTACATTCTCCCGTGTCCCCGAGTACCGTACCGTAGCCTTCACAAATAGATTACTTCAGTCGCCTTTGTGTTTTATGACGCCCCGGGTAACACAATGGAAATAAGAATAGGATGAAAAATGAAAAGTGAACGTGAAAGGGTTAGTGGTGAAGGGAGAAGAGAAGGGGAGAAGAGAGAAAAAGACAGAGACAAGAAGACACGAATAGATTGCCAAGTCCATTTTAACTCTTATCTATGTTCAGTAGCACTACACAATATTAGTAAAGTAGTTAATTAATGACTTATACGCCTTAACACACAGCGAGCCAAGTTTCCTAATCAAACGACTAACTTATAATTTCAAGGCAGCGAGAAGCTCTAAGACTTCCATTAAAACTAAATACAATATCAGGCACAGAATTAATTACCCAGAACATACACAAGATCAATGACTAAACCATCCAAGCGTAACGAAGTCTACTATTAGATACATAACCCTTTCACAACATAAATTAATGACCAAGCAAAAACCAGTAATAAGCTACCTTCACTATAAATCCCTTCACCCTCCCCCACGCCATCAAGCCCAGACAGACGCCTACGTTTAAGCAGCAACGCCCACTCAGCCATAACGTAATAAGTCAGTCTGGCAAGCCCCTCCGCCCTCACAGTGAAGCCCCGCCTGCAGCCAGTCATCAGGAGCACGGCGGGAGACAGCAGCAGGGCCAGACCCTTGTAATTAAGTCAGACCAACCAGCCTCAGTCAGTCCACCCCCTCCTTCCGTACCCTCATCCCACATCAGTGACTCTTGCGCCCTTCCCTGTTACTGAACCCTTATGTTCGTCTCTACATCTACCGTTCTCTGTATACCACGCCTCCTCCCTTGCCTGTTACTGAACCCTTATGTTCGTCTCTACCTCTACCGTTCTCTGTATACCACGCCTCTTCCCTTGCCTGTTACTGTACCCTTATGTTTGTATCTCTACCGTCCGGTCTATACCTCGCCTGCTCCTGCCAATCACCTTTTCTAAATCACGATCGTTTTTACCCTAGTTACCCCTTCCACCCCTTTTGTAAACCTCATTCGTGTCTTTCTCATCATCCCATTTCCCTCCCCTCACGTTCCTCTCCTTGCGTGTTCATCCCTCAAATCCTTCACCATTTCTAAATCACATCCGTTTTTATCATAGTCCCCCTTCCACCCCTTCTGTAAACCTTATCTAGTGTCATTATCCTGTTACCCTCCCCAGAAGTTCCTCTCCTTACGTGTACATCCCTCATATCCTTCACTATTACTAAATCACATCCATTTTTACCCTAATCCCCCCTTCCATCCCTTCTGTAAACCTCATCAGTCTCTCATTATCCGGTTACCCTCCCTGTTAATCCTCCTACGTGTACAGTCCCTTATATCCATTCTCTTTCTCCTTTCCTAACATTCGAATCTGCCTTAACCTTAAATCTTTGTCCTCCTTCCACCCTTGAACCCACTTAATCACAGAATCTCGTACCTTTACACGAACAAATATACTTAAATTTCAAAGCTATTGGACGTACCGTATGTGCAGGAGGACCCCCGTAGTCTCCCCCCGCTTAAGTAACTTCCTTACCCTTTTAGCCTCCCCCTACCTTAACCATCCCTTATTTCTCCTGTCCTTCGCTGTGGTTTTAATTCACGATCTATGTCTACTCAATACAATCACCGCCTCAACTTTTTTCTCCAATCTGTCTTTCCTTCCCATAGTTTTAAGTTTCCTTCAAATCCTTCCCTTTTTTTCCTTCATCACTATACACTACCCAACCCCTTCCGCCACAAGTGTACCCTCTTCATCTATCCCTCTCGTCTATCTGAACTTACATCACCGGCATATTCTTCATTTTTCACTTGAAAGATTCCTTCAAATCCTTCCTTTTTCCCTTCCCATCACTATACACTACCCAATCCCCCTCTACCTCAAAGTCTATCCTTCCACCCATACTGTCCATCCCTTTACCTGAACTTACATTACCGGACATCTTAATTTTTCACCTAACTAGACCCATTAACGCTGTACGCCACCCGTCCTACACAGAACACTAATACAACCTTCTCATTCACCCTTCGTACCCTTATGTAACCTTCCAACTTACATAACTGACTAATCTTACCTGGAAATCCACCTGCCGACGCTGTTCACCTGCCCTTTACTAGACGCCACCACGCTCTCCCACACCACTACAGTCTTATCCTGCTTTACTCTCTCGCTTCCCTGAACTACCTTAAAACTATCCCGTAAGCCTCCTCTTCCTTACATAAGAGTACGCCTTTGATGCCACCACGCGGTTCTATACACATAAAAGCCGCCTCTATTACCAGTCATAACCACGTATTCACTATTCCAATGGTTTTTCTCTCCTCCATACAGCTTAATCTTTCATCTCTCAGTATCCTCACCTTCATTTGTAAACACTACGCGCTAAATAGATTTGCCCCTCCATCACCCCTTACTATGCACACAAAACAGCCTTCATTACTAGTCATAACGTATTCAATATTTCACTAGTTTTCAATTCGTCCATTCCTCAATTTTTCATCTCTATCCTCTACTTCATTCAAACAGACTGGGCACTCCACCACACGGTCCTATACACACAAAGGCTCTTCAGTTATCAGATTTACCAGTCACCTTATCTCTACTTTTCTATCCTTCCAACCTGCTCACCTTGCATAACTTCCATCATCCTCAAAGTCATTACGAATCTAAACACCACACAGTCTTACACAAAAGATTATACTCCCCTCTACTACCATCATTTCTTCCTTTTTACCTGTCAACTTTTTACCTTCTTTTCACTTGTCTGTACCCTTACCCCATACTGCCTCTCCCTGCACATCCCCGTTTTCCTTACTTTCATATATACATCACCCAAACCACCTCAGCTTGTGGCTTCTCTTCCACCCTTCTCTCTCCATCCCTTCCCTACATTAACCTCAATCTTTCGACTTTATTACAGCAAAGGAGACAGTTCAAGGGCATAAAAAAGCCAGCTACTTACTGCCCCTAAAAAGAGTTCAGAGGAGGGGCCGAAAGAAGTCAATTTCGAGAAGAGAGGTGTTCTGATACCCTCCATAGTGCTCATTCCCTACGTAACTTATAAATAACTACCCAAACTGCACCACCGCATTCAAATTAAACACCCCACTACCGTCTACGCCACACAACTTGGTAATTCCATATCAGTTTCCTTCCCATTCATATCAAGTTACCGTCCTATCTACTACAACTTCCCTCACTATCTACAGCCAGTTTCCTTTCTCCCTACTGGTTCCCTTCATCTATTGCGTAGCCACCGCGTCAACATTCACTTCACATGTTCCTATCTCTTACAAGCTTCCTTCCTACCTACAAGTTCCCTCCGAGTCAACAGTTGTCCTCACACTTCGCCAAATTGATCACCGCTTACGACATTAAGTTCAGAACACTACTTATGAAGACTTAACTTGGTATATCTAATAAGCAGGAGCAGGATTAATACGGAGAACAGCACTTAGGCATACTTATAACTTTGCATCTGTTTAGCAGTTTCAGGAGAGTAGTTTAGGAAGACGTACTTGGAAGTTTGTTTACGAGTGGGTGATGAAATTTGCCGCCGTGGAGATCTGCTACTGCTACGACTAAGACTACTACTACGACTACTACTACTACGCCGAGACTCGTTTATGATCCGTGCAAGTTAAGCGGTGTCAAAAGTTCCCTAATTCTGTCGCTAGTGTTAGTTCGTGCGTGTTTGCTAGTGTGGAATATGTTTGTAATCATGAAATTCTTCTCTTACGCCTGATACGCCTCTTAGTGACGAAACCAGTTTACAAAATACTACTAGACTTATGTCTGTATTATAAGACTTTTGCTTTTCATATCAGCTATTTTTAAAGGTCAAAGTAGTGGTTAATCAAGTTCTAATGAGCGTTTCTTTAGGTTCACGGTACAGAAGAAGGATCAAACAACCACCAGGGTCATAAAGCTAATCCTGGTAATGTCCCAAACTCCTGCGAAAGCCTTGTCAAATATGTGAACTTGGGCGACGAAATGTTTAGCAATACTGCCCTTAGGGTTTGACGTAAATTCAGAACTCCCAATACGTTCACAGAATAAAAATATGCACAAGTTTGAGCTAATTCAAAATGTTAGTCTGAATTCTTAAATCTCGCGTTATCGAGATCTTAGTTAACCTAGAAACAATAGTTACAAGAGATTAAAGAATTTGATAATACTAAGCAACCAAAACAAATCCGAATACAGTCAAATTAACCGCTTTACTATTAACTAAGACATCCCTCGATAATACTAAAGATCCAAAACAATCCGAATACCGTAGTCAAATTAACCTCTTTACTATTAACCAAGACATCCCATAGCTAACTCCTTATTCCCGTGCACTCCTAACACCATCGGAATAAAGATAAACCGTAAAAGTGTTAAATATAATAGTATACAGAAAACGTAAACATCCGTGATAATTCTCCATCTTAAAGCTCTTCCCGTTTACGTTGATTTTACAGTACGAAAAGGTAGTATCCTCAAGCACCATGACTGAAGGAAACTGCCTCCGAAACTGGCCCTAAAACTACCGAATCACCGCGGCGAGCTGCTCTCAAAGGCCATCAATCACTGACCGGATTCACGCGGAGCCAAACTAACCCTTCTCAGTCGTTCGTTCTCGTTCTTAAGTCACTTCCACGTAGTCATTATTTCCTTCTCGACGGTCTTCATTATTCATTGTTTTGTCTATATTAAATAGTCACCCTCACTCTGCTCACTTTAATCTCTACTTAACTTTCTCTAATCAGCCTTCTACATTAACTCACTAATTGTCATCTCTTGTCACTCCGGAGAAGGAAAGGGAAATGCTAAAGGAAAAGGGGAAGCTACAAGGCATAGTGACAACAGGCTGGTTAAGGAATAAAGGAAAATATGGACAACTGAGGATGAAGAGGAAGGCATCAAAAGGAAAAGAATAATCAGGAATCAACAACTGCAAGGAAGAAGAAATATTGAAACACTGTACAGAAGAACTAGAAAGGAGCAAAAGGAAGAGTAAAGAAAGACCGCATAATCTAAAGCCTCAAGGAAGAGAAACTGGAGAATCAGGAATCAACAACTGCAAGGAAGAGAAATATTGAAACACTGTACAGAAGAACTTGAAGAGCAAAAGGAAAGGGCGAAAGGAAGTAAAGAAAAGACTGCATAATCTAAAACCTCAAGGAATAGACGAAAGGAACTTGGATAGAGGAGATTGAAACCGCTCTGGAGGTAGAAAGAGGAGCAAGTAGAAAGGAGAGAATGGGAGATAGGAGATATGGAAAGGAGAATGCGAGATACAAGATTGAATGGATCCAAACCGCGGAGAAAGAACGTAAAAAGGGAGACTGAAACTATAGGTTGAGAGAGGAGCAAAGGGAGGGAATGGGGGATATACGAAGAAGGAGGAGAGATACAAAATTTAAAGAACCAAATCGCGGAGAAAGAAGAGAACATCAAGAGAAGAGATTGAAACTATACAGGTCGAAAGATGAGCAAGGGGGAAGCAGAGAACAAGAGGAGCAAGCAGAAAAAGAGTATAGAGAAGGGTCTGCGGTTCAAGGTGACTGTCTGAAGCTGGCAACACTGACCGCTTGAACATCCCACACAAACTCTCCTTCCCTCTCCCCTTCCAGTGGCCTCAAACTTTCTTTACGGCAGCGGGCCAGCGAAGGGCGACTCCAAGCACCCAAGAACACGAATCAAGGCCCCGGACGGCTCCTGCACGTAAGGCGGCGGCAGTAAAACAAGATTAGTCTCGTCCGTGTGATTCAGGCCGCGTGGAAGTGATGCGAAGCGGGACTCGACAAGACTACATACTCCTCCCTTCCCTTGTCCCATATTCCTGACCTTCCCTTGTCCCCTATTTCTGAGCTTGCCTGATTGGACCCTTCCCTTCTCCCCTATTCCTGAGCTTGACTGATTGGACCCTTCCCTTGTCCCCTATTCCTGAGCTTGACTGATTGGACCCTTCCCTTGTCCCCTATTCCTGAGCTTGACTGATTGGACCCTTCCCTTGTCCCCTATTCCTGAGCTTGCCTGATTGGACCCTTCCCTTCTCCCCTACTCCTGAGCTTGCCTGATTGGACCCTTCCCTCGTCCTCTACTCCTGAGCTTGCCTGATTGGACCCTTCCCTCGTCCCCTACTCCTGAGCTTGCCTGATTGGACCCTTCCCTTCTCCCCTATTCCTGAGCTTGCCTGATTGGACCCTTCCCTTGTCCCCTATTCCTGAGCTTGCCTGATTGGACCCTTCCCTTCTCCCCTATTCCTGAGCTTGCCTGATTGGACCCTTCCCTTCTCCCCTATTCCTGAGCCTGCCTGATTGGACCCTTCCCTTCTCCCCTATTCCTGAGCCTGATTGGACCCTTCCCTTGAAACCTATTCCTGAGATTGACTGATTGGACACTTCCTTGTCCCTATTCCTGAGCTTGCCTGATTGGATCCTTCCTTCTCCCTATTCCTGAGCTTGACTGATTGGACCCTTCCCTTGTCCCCTATTCCTGAGCTTGCCTGATTGGACCCTTCCCTTGTCCCCTATTCCTGAGCTTGCCTGATTGGACCCTTCCCTTGTCCCCTATTCCTGAGCTTGCCTGATTGGACCCTTCCCTTGTCCCCTATTCCTGAGCTTGCCTGATTGGACCCTTCCCTTGTCCCCTATTCCTGAGCTTGCCTGATTGGACCCTTCCCTTCTCCCCTATTCCTGAGCTCCACTGATTGGACCCTTCCCTTGTTACCTATTTCTGAGCTTGATTAATTGGACCCTTCCCTTGTCCCCTGTTCCTGAGCTTGACTGATTGGAGAAGTACACAAATCGAAACGCTATAATCTAAACGTGGTTAGGTCTTCCCCTTACTCCTAACCCTGACACTGAAGATTACGATAAGCGAAATTTGATTATCGAAACCCAGCCCTCTGTCCCCTATTCACAGTTTGATCTTAAAGTGAACATATAACGAAACTAGAGTCTCAAAGCGTGGCGTTTCAGAAGTAACCTCGCAAGATATCCAAGGAGCGCAAGTACGGATTTCACGCCTTTCATGTCAATCCTTGGTAAATATGGAGAATCACTACGCGCCTCCAATATCGCTCCCACGGCATAACTAGCCTTTCCAAGCTATCACATACTGTTAGTCTAGTTTTACCGGCGCATCAAACAGTGCGTCTACAAGTGATAAGAAATAACATAATCCTTTCCCCTTCAGCAAAATTAAGAACACCTGGTAGTGGGAAGGGCTATGCAGACCAGGGAAATTGTAGTCTGAATTTACAGATATATTTGCTTCCATTCACTGAAAATACCAAACTAGTACTCCGAACGTTTACCTTCTCGGAACAAAACGTACCTTGTGGGCCTATAAGTAATTTACAGATATTTGCGATCACTCACTGTAAACACCAAACAAGTATTCCGAACGTTTACCTTCTCTGAACAAAACTTCCCCTGTGAGCCTATAAGTAATCTTGATCAGAAGAAACTTGTCATTATCAGTAAAATTGGAACCTCGAGGCAAATGGACCCAAGCAAAAATATGACCCACAGATTTAAGTCTGTAGAAAGAACGTATTTAACGGCATAATTGATAACTTGCGTATGAGCTCAAGTATGCCGTTAAGAGCCCCATGTAGGAAGCTCGATTAAGTAACGGAAGGTTGGTTCACTTAAGGTTATGTAACCAACACATATGACCCTCTACCTCCCTTTACGACCCTGTATGCTCCTCTAAATACCTTTACTTAAATCACCTAACCCTGACCCTTAACCTTCCCTACCACTCGTTTGACCTATTTGACCTCCGACATACATTTGCTTAACCTTTACCTAAGTAACCCTAAATACTTCTTTAACTAATTCCTGAAACAAAACATACTGAACACAAAAACCCCATCCCTTAATTAACACACAATTTTCCTTTATCAAAATTACCCACAGCCTTCTTTAACCTAATGACCCTAAACTCTTCCTTTACTTAAACCATAACTTAAATGATCCTCAACTATCCTTTACGATAATCATCTTAAAATACTTTCCTTAAATGACAACCATCCCTTAGGCAAACCATAACCATCCTCCCTTAAATAACCCTCAATCTTCATTTACTTAAACCATAACTAAAATGACCCTCAACTATCCTTTACGATAATTGTCTTAAAATCCTCTACTTAAATGACAACCTTCCCTTAAGCAAACCATAACCATCCTCCCTTTCCTTAAACGACCCTCCATAACGAACTCCTGCAAACCAGCACCACAAAAACCTACACAACACTCTGGGCTCGGCGCACTGCAACGTTCCTCCTCGCGGGTCGGGGGGTCACTGGCTCAAGCCCGCCCTCCCCCTCGCCTCTACGTCTCGGTCCGGACGCTGATTGGCTCATAACCGGAAATAAACGAATCTGATTGGCTCGTGGCTCAGCGGGTTAACGAGTCGCGACGCTCCGAAGTGGCGGGATGCGCGACCCTTTTTCTTGGCCCGCGCGATAGAAAACGGAACGAGGTGACTACTATTGCCCGCTGCCTCTACTACTGTTACTACTACTACTGCTACTATTACTACTGTTTTATTCTTTCATTATCTTATCCTATTTACTGATACTATTATTACTACTGCTAAATATCTTATCCTATATACTGATGAAAAGAAGGAAGAGAGGAAGGCGGAGGAAGATGAAGAAGGGTAATAGGAGGAGGAAAAGGAGGAGGAGAAAAAAAATAAAGGAGGAGAAAGACGAGGACTACTGCTACTTCTACTATTACTACTACTTCTGCTATTACTCCTGCTGCTGCTACTGCTACGTTTATTCTATTTTTTTTTCTACGATTTTGTTTGATATTTTAGTGTTTATCAAGCACATATTTCTTATTAACTTCCTTTGTTTATCTTTCCACTTCCTTCTCCCAACTTCATCTCCTTCTCCTCCTCTTCCTCCTCCTCTTCCTCCTCCTCCTCCTCCCTCTCCTCTTTATTCTCTCTTTTTCATGTTCTTTATTTTTTTCGTTTTTCCCATTTCTTTCTCTTTCTTTACTTTTCTTCTCATTTACTACTACTACTACTACTACTATTATTACTACTGCTGCTACTTCTGCATTTTCTGTTTTATTTTCTCCTTTTCATTTCATTATCCAATATACTTATGAATTTACTGCCCATTCTCTCTCTCTCTCTCTCTCTCTCTCTCTCTCTCTCTCTCTCTCTCTTCTGTTCTTTTTCCTCCTTTCCTCCATTTCTTGATTTTTTTCTTCTCTTCTCTTGAACATGTCTTTTCTTTCTCTTTTTCTTCATTTCCTTTTCTTCTCCTCTTCTTCTTCCTCTTCTTTTTCGACTTTTCTTCATCTTTTTCTTCATCGGACTGACTGACTGAATTGGGTCAACTGTTTGAGAGAGAGAGAGAGAGAGAGAGAGAGAGAGAGAGAGAGATTAAACCAACCTAAAAATAAAGAAAAGGAAAACAAAAGAAAAATATGAAACGAAAAATCTCTCTCTCTCTCTCTCTCTCTCTCTCTCTCTCTCTCTCTCTCTCTCTCTCTCTCTGTGTACCGTTAAGCTTCTGTCTGCGTGTGTGTGTGTGTGTGTGTTCGGAAAGGGTCAGAAGGTTCATTGGTCGTTTCACTGTTTCGTTTCACTGATTCGAGAGCGTTTCGTTGTCTCGTCTCGGGGGTCGTTTGGGCGAAGCCTCGAACCCCGGAGTCGAAACACCTAAACGAAACAGTTCCGAAGCGAGGCAATAAAGAGGAAACAGCCGTGATGAGGAGACTGGTTTAGCACCCTCTTGCTCTCTCTCTCTCTCTCTCTCTCTCTCTCTCTCTCTCTCTCTCTCTCTCTCTCTCTCTCTCTCTCTCTCTCTCTCTCTCTCTCTTTATTGGTGTTTTTTTCTCTTTTCTTCTTCTCCTCCTCCTCCTCTTCCTCTTCCTCTTCTTCCTCTTTTTTTCATTATCTTTCCAATATTCTTGATAATGTTCCTCTTGTATCTCCTCTTCCTCCTCCTCCTCCTCCTCCTCGTCTTTCTCCACATCTATTTATTTTTTCTTTTCCCCTTCTCCTCCTCTTCCTCCTCTTCCTCTTCCTCTTTCCCTAAATCTCACTTCTATTACCTTTCTTCTTCTTCCTCCGCCTCCCTCTCTTCCTTCTTTCCATTTCTATATTTTTCTTTCCCATTCTCTCTCTCTCTCTCTCTCTCTCTCTCTCTCTCTCTCTCTCTCTCTCTCTCTCTCTCTCTCTCTCTCTCTCTCTCTCTCTCTCTCTCTCTCTCTCTCTCTCTCTCACACTAAACCACCCTTCCTTACGCTTCTCCTTCCTTCGTCTTTCATCTCTTCCTTTCCATCATTACTTTTTCTATCCTCCTCCTCCTCCTCCTTCCTGTAACCTCCCCTCTTCCCTCTTCTTCTCTCTCCTTCTCCTTCTTCTTCATCTCCTCTGTTACTGTATTCTTCTTGTATATATTTTTCCTTCATGTTTCTTTTTCTTCCTCTGTGTGTGTGTGTGTGTGTGTGTGTGTGTGTGTGAGACTACCTGACTGGCTAAAAGAATAAACGGGTGAAAATATGAGTATAAATAAAAGGAGAGAGAGAGAGAGAGAGAGAGAGAGAGAGAGAGAGAGAGAGAGAGAGAGAGAGAGAGAGAGAGAGAGAGAGAGAGAGAGAGAGAGAGAGAGGATGGATAGCACACCAAACTCGACAATACAATAGAAAAGTTACCAAATTAGACGACAAAAGTAGAGATTGGGACACACACACACACACACACACACACACACACACACACACACACACACACACACACACACAAGGTAGTTCGTTTAAGGAAAGGGCAGTTTAGGATGAATGGTCTCTTTCCTCCTCCTCCTCTTCCTCCTCCTCTTCCTTCTTCTTCTTCCTCCTCCTTCTCTTCCTTCTTCTTTGGGGATCAATCTTTATGGTTTCTTATTTTGGGCTTTTGTTGTTTTATTCTTTTCTTTCTTTTCTTTTTCTTTCTATTTTTCGGTTAGGTAGTAGTGGTAGTAGTAGTAGTAGTAGTAGTAGTAGAAGTACAAGTAGTAGTAGTAGTAGTAGTAGTAGTAGTAGTAGTAGTAGTAGTAGTAGTAGTAGTAGTAGTAGTAGTTATCATTTTTCATCATTTCCTTTTCTTCAATATTTTCTGACGGCCATTTTTTTCCTTCTTTTCCTGTTCATATTTTTTTGTCTTCCGGTTTTCCTTCCTTTTACCTCTTCCTGTTTTCTTTTTTCCTCTTCCTGTTTTTTTCCTCTTCCTGTTTCCTTTTTTTATTTGTTCCTCGTAGGCGTGTTTTTTTTCCCTTTTTTTCTTCTCTCTTCTATCCCCGTGTGTGTGTGTGTGTGTGTGTGTGTGTGTGTGTGTGTGTGTGTGTGTGTGTGTGTGAATGATAATAAATGGAAAAGAGAAAATAGAAAAAATATAAAGGTAGTTATGTATGTATGTATGTATGTGTGTGTGTGTGTGTGTATGTATGTATGTATATAAGTGTGTATGCGTTAATATTATTGTACAAGTTTGATAATTAAAACGTATAAATATTCATACACAGACTGCTCTCTCTCTCTCTCTCTCTCTCTCTCTCTCTCTCTCTCTCTCTCTCTCTCTCTCTCTCTCTCTCTCTCTCTCTCTCTCTCTCTCTCTCTCTCTCTCTCTCTCTCTCTCTCTCTCTCTCTCTCACATTTATTAATTATTCACTCCACGCTTTTTTTTTATTCTAATCTTTATCAAGTTTTTACTTCTTATTAACTTCCTTTGTTGATCTTTCCTCCTCCTCCTCCTCCTCCTCCTCCTCCTCCTCTTCTTCCTCCTCCTCCTCTATTTCTTCTCCATATTTATCTTTCATTTTTCCCATCTCTTTATCTTCGTTTATTTTTTTCTTCTTAACTTTTTTTTCTTGTTTTCTTATTTTTATCTTTTTTTTTTTGCTGTACGTTATTATCCGTTACCCCTCCTCCTCCTCCTCTTCCTCCTCCTCCTTTTTCGTCTTCCTCTTCTCCCTCTTCCTCCTCTTCGTCTTCCTCCACTCGCATCTCGACCTAATTTCCGTCCTCTTCCTATTCCTCGCCTTCCCTCCTCCTCCTCCTCCTCCTCCTCCTCCTCCTCCTCCTCACCTTCGTATACCTGAACTAAAGGAGAGAGATCGACTCCCAGCCAGGTAATGCCCCACCTTTCTCTCTCTCTCTCTCTCTCTCTCTCTCTCTCTCTCTCTCTCTCTCTCTCTCTCTCTCTCTCTCTCTCTCTCTCTCCATTTATCTATTTTTATCACAAAATATGAAGGAGGAAAGAAATGAGAGAGAGAGAGAGAGAGAGAGAGAGAGAGAGAGAGCGAGACAGAGAGAGAGAGAGAGAGAGAGAGAGAGAGAGAGAGAGAGAGAGAGAGAGAGAGAGAGAGAGAGAGAGAGAGAGAGAGAGAGAGAGAGATTGAGACAGAGACATACACCTGCACTAATAGTAAATAACACACACACACACACACACACACACACACACAGTCACACACACACACACACACACACACACACACACACACACACAGGTGAATGGACAGCGGGTCTCACTAATGACGTCCATACCTGGTGATATGGAGCGTACAGGTGTGATGGGAGAGAGAGAGAGAGAGAGAGAGAGAGAGAGAGAGAGAGAGAGAGAGAGAGAGAGAGAGAGAGAGAATGGGTGTGTGATGGGGCTTACAATTGAAGGGGGGAGAGATACACACATACACACATACGCACATACACACACACAGACAGACAGGCAAACAGATAGACACTCCAGAAGTAGAAAAAAAGTTATAAAGAAGAGCAAAAAAAAGTAAGAAAGGGAATGAAAGGTAGAAAGCAAAAAAAGTAGAAATAAAGAGAGAATTCAGGTACAGCGAGAGAGAAAAATGGAGATAGGAAACAACAAATAAAAAACAGTGGATGAGAAAGAAGGAAAAAAAAGGGGGAGAGAAACTAAAAAAAATATAAAAAAATATAAAAAAATTGCAGTGTCTGTCTGTCTTACTCTCCGTCCGTCTGTCTGTCTGTCTCTACATTTTCATTCATTTATTTCTTATCTCTTCTTCTTCCAGTGTGTGTGTGTGCGTGTGTGCGTGTAATCTGGTGTTTTATGGAAGTGTTCAGCCGGAGGTCAGTTTGTCATCGCCAGGTGTGCTTCGTTTAATTAAATTCCAGCAGGTGTTCCGAGCTAAATTATGTGGTATTACTCTTTTCTTGGCTCTCCTCCTCCTCCTCCTCCTCCTCCTCCTCCTCCTCTTCCTCCTACTGTTTGCCCCTCTGTTTCTCTCCCTTCTTTTAGTATCAACTCAAGAATAAAATTTTAATGTACTTTTTTTTATTTCCTTCATTTCAACCTCATTTTTCTCTTCCTTCTTTTCTTCCTCCATCCCTTTTTCCTCCTCCTTCTCTTCCTTCTTTTCTTCCTCCATCACTTTTTCCTCCTCCTTTTCCTCCTTTTTCTCTTCCTTCTTTTCTTCCTCCATCACTTTTTCCTCCTCCTTCTCTTCCTTCTTTTCTTCCTCCATCACTTTTTCCTCCTCCTTTTCCTCCTCCTCTTCCTTTCTCTCCTCCTCCTTTTCCTCCTTCTTCTCTTCCTTCTTTTCTTCCTCCATCACTTTTTCCTCCTCCTTTTCCTCCTCCTTCTCTTCCTTTCTTTCCTCCTCCTTTTCCTCCTTCTTCTCTTCCTTCTTTTCTTCCTCCATCACTTTTTCCTTCTCCTTTTCCTCCTCCTTCTCTTCCTTCTTTTCTTCCTCCATCATTTGTTTTTTCCTTTCCCTCCTCTTTCTCTTATATCTCCTCTTCATCCTCCTCCTCCTCCTCCTCCTCCTCCTCCTCCTATTCTTCTTCTTCTTTCTACTGTTAGCCCATCCGTTCCTCTATTTTTTTTTTTTTATGTATCAACTCCTTAAGAGCAAAATATTAGTGTGTTAGTATTTAAAATCCTTCTCCTCCATTTATTTTTTCCCGTTTCTTTTCCTCCTTCCATTCTATCTATTCCTCTCGTCTTCCTTCTTTTCCTTCACCTTCTCCTTCTCCAAATCTGTCTTCTCCCTCTCCGCTTTCTTTTCTTCCATGTCTTTCCTCGTTCTTGTCTTTTTTTTCTTTCATCTACTTTTCCTCCTCCTTTTCTTTCTTCTTCTTGCTATCTCCTTTTCCTCTTCCTTCTCTTTCTTCTTACTGTTCATGCTCATTCTCTTCCTTATTTTCTTTCATCTCCTTTTCATCTACATCCTCCTGCTCCTCCTCCTCCTCCTCCTCCTCCTCCTCCTCCTCCTCCTCCTCTGCTGTTGTTTGTTCTTCCTTTGTGTTTCTTTGTGTTCCTTTATTCCTCCTCCTCCTCCTCCTCCTCGCCCTCCACCACACCTGTCCCCGTAATAAGGAGCAAACAGGTGTGTGCTATAGTCTAATTTACCTTCCCTCAGGTGTGAATCGCGGCCTGTTACCTGCGTTTGCCTCCCCGATATTGATGAAGAGATTTACATTGATGAGGAGATTTGTCTTACCCTGTTTTCTCTTACTTTTTTACTTTTCTTTATTTTATTCCTTATTTTTACACCTTATTTTTATTCTCGTCATCATCATAATTTTTTTCCTACTTCTCTCATCTTTTTCTCTCTTCCTTTATGTTAGTTGTTATTTTCATTTACTTCACTTTACTTAACTTTATTGGTCTTTTGATTTCCTTCCTTTATTCCTTACTTTATTTTTTTCTTTCTCCTCTACTTATCTCCCTCCTTTTTTCTTCTCTCCTACTTTTTTCCTTTTTTTTCCTTTTCCTTACTTTATGATTTTCTTGATTTTATTCCTTTCTTCATTAACTTATTTTTTTCTCCTCTTCCTCCTTCTCTTGTCTTTCCTCTTTCTCTCTTTCCTCTATTCTGCACTTTATCTCCTTATATTTACTTACCACTTAGCTCCTCTTACCTTCCTCCTCCTCCTCCTACTCCTCTTCCTCCTCCTCCTCTTCCTCCTCCTCTTCCTCTTACTTTGCCTCTTTCCCTCTCTGTTTCTATTCTGCACTTTCTCTCTTGATGTTTGCTTACCACTTAACTCCTCCTCTTCCTCCTCATCTTCTTACCTCCTCCTCCTCCTCCTCCCACGATCAGCTGACCTACAGGTAAACAAACGCAGGTGATTGAATCTTGATTGGTTCTCGGAAAAGCAAATGCCTACCTATTGCCCACTTCACCGGTGTGTGTGTGTGTGTGTATATGTGTGTGTGTGTGTGTGTGTGTGTGTGTGTGTGAATACCTACACAAGTTCCAACCTCACTTCCGGAACCGCATGCAAATCTGTCTCACAAGGGAGGAGGAGGAGGAGGAGGAGGAGGAGGAGGAGATATACCACTAAGCTAGGACATGGCAAGGAGTAAGAGGAGGAGGAGGAGGACGGGATGAATAAGAGAAAAGGAAGGAGGAGGAGGAGGAGGAGGAGGAGATGGAGGAGGAGGAGGAGAAGGAGGAGGAGGAGGAGGAAAAAGAAGAAGGAGAAGAAGAGGAAAAAGGAATAGGAGCAGGAAAAGGAGAGAGAGAGAGAGAGAGAGAGAGAGAGAGAGAGAGAGAGAGAGAGAGAGAGAGAGAGAGAGAAGCTAGGATGCGCCATGGACCGTAGGGAGTAAGAAGAGGAGGAGGAGGAGGAGGAAGAAGAGGAATGATGGAGGAGGAGAAATTGAAAGAAGGAGAAGGAAGAAAAGTATAAGATAAAAATGTTAAAGAAAGAAAAGATGTAAAGGAGGAGAAAGAGAAGAAGAAGAAGAAAAAATAAGAGGATATGGGGAGGAGGCAGAAGAGGAAGAAGAAGAGGAAGAGGAAGGAGGTGGATTAAGTGGGAGATGAAAAAAAGGAGGAAGAAAAGTTTTATGTCTCTTTATTTCCTTTTTCTCTATTTCCGTCTACTTAATAAGAACACAAGAACGTAAGGACTCGCAGTGTTACCATGTTATCGTACTCAGAACATCGCAGGCCCAAAACTCTCGTACTTGGACAGATAACGAGGTTCCAGTTAAAGTTATCGTTAAAAACATTGCTTATTGGTGTTTGTTTGCGATTGTTGTGCTATTTCATAAGAACAGAACCTAAGGAGCAGTGTTACCATGTTATCGTACTCAGAATATCGCATTTATCAGCTCCAGGGCCCAAAACTCTCGTACTTGGACAGATAGCGAGATTCCAGTTAAAGTTGTCGTTAAAAACATTGCTTATCGGTGTTTGTTTGCGATTGTTGTGCTATTTAATTAGAACATCAGAACCTAAGGAGCAGTGTTACCATGTTATCGTACTCAGAACATCACATTTATCAGTTCCAGGGCCCAAAACTCTCGTACTTGGACAGATAGCGAGATTCCAGTTAAAGTTGTCGTTAAAAACATTGCTTATCGGTGTTTGTTTGCGATAGTTTTGAGTCAGAAACCGGAAAATACGATATCCTGAGTGGCTGTGTACGATAACCTGGTAACGCTGGTAAGGAGTCTGCAAGAGGCCGGTTGGTCTATACAAGGCAGCTCCTGTACTCTTTAGTCACTCACGCTCCGTTTTCTTCAATAATAACTTCAATAATATCTGTTAACACATTTCCTATCTTCTTCTTTTTCTTCTTCTTCTTCTTCTTCTTCTATCAATGTCAATCTAATTATTATTGTTATTATTATTTTTATTCCATTTTCTTCACGTTCCAATATAATTTTTAGGGATAACTGCTGAAAAAAATTAAAGTTAGGTTAAGTTAGGTTAGGGTAGTAGTAGTAATAGTAGTAGTAGTAGACTATACAAGACAGCTCCTGCAAGCCTAATCCAACCTATCTTCACTATCCATGAATTTATCCAACCTCTTCTTGAATGTATCTATGGTATTGGCACCCACGACATGACTGCCAAGCATGTTCCACTCATCCACCACTCTATTAGTAAACCAATTCTCGCTTATGTCTTTATTGAATATCCTCACTATCCATGAATTTATCCAACCTCTTCTTGAATGTATCTATGGTATTGGCACCCACGACATGACTGCCAAGCTTGTTCCGCTCATCCACCACTCTATTAGTAAACCAATTCTTGCCTATGTCTTTGTTGAATATCCTCACTATGCATGAATTTATCCAACCTCTTCTTGAATGTATCTATGGTATTGGCACCCACGACATGACTGCCAACCCTGTTCCGTTCATCCACCACTCTATTAGTAAACCATTTCTTGCCTACGTCTTTGTTGAATCTGAATTTATCTTACTGAAACCCATTGCTACATGTCCTACCTGGCTCTTTTACAACTGAAACCATATTAATATCCACCTTATTTAAGCCATTCGTCCATTTATAAACTTCAATCAAGTCTCCTCGTACCCTTCGCCTTTGTAGAGTGTAGATATAAATGCTTAAGTCTATCCTCATATGGTATGTTTCTCCTTGAATCATTTTGTCATCCTCCTCTATACAGATTCTAAATTCTTGATATTCAGTTTTTTTTTCCGTATCATTTACTAGATTATGGTTATATGTAGTGGTAGTAGTAGTAGTAGTAGTAATAGTAGTAGTAGTAGAAGTAGCAGTAGTAATAGTAGTAGTAGTAGTAGTAGTAGTAGTAGTAGTGGTGGTGGTGGTAGTAGTAAAAGTAGTGACAAAAATTGGATATCTTGTTATTTTTTTGCTTTTTTTTTGTTGTTGTTGTTTATTCTTTTGGGGTCATTTGGTAAAAGGAAAAAAGACGGAAAGGGACACACACACACACACACACACACACACACACACACACACACAAATACACCAAAATGTTCTCCCAAATAATGTTTTCTTACCTTACCCTATCATATTTTCTCCTCCTCCTCCTCCTCCTCCTATTCCTCCTACTCCTCTTCCTCGCCTCTATTCCATCATCACCAGTAACATGTCAATTCCTCCTCCTCCTCCTCCTCCTCCTCCTCCTCCTCCTCCTCCTCCTCTCAAGGGAAGACTACTTTAAAATGCTTCCTGCCATTCCTTATTGACATGTGTGTGTGTGTGTGTGTGTGTGTGTGTGTGTGTGTGTGTGTGTGTGTGTGTGTGTGTGTGTGTGTGTGTGTGTGTGTGTGTGTGTGTGTGTACGAAAAGAGGGAGTAAGAGGAAGAGGACAAAAGTATAAATGAGAGAGAGAGAGAGAGAGAGGCAATTAAAAGATAAAGAGAGTTGAAAGAGAGGAAAATAAAGACAGGAGGAAGGGGAAGGGAGGAAGATTAGAAGGATAAGGAGAGAGAGAGAGAGAGAGAGAGAGAGAGAGAGAGAGAGAGAGAGAGAGAGAGAGAGAGAGAGAGAGGGGGGGGGACCACAAGCAAACATGATATATTTTTTTTATCCTCGTTCATTTTCTCTCTCTCTCTCTCTCTCTCTCTCTCTCTCTCTCTCTCTCTCTCTCTCTCTCTCCTCTAATCAACAAAATAACCCAAAAAAACACGAAAGAAGTCGAATAATTTGAAGAAAACGGGAAGTCGAAAGGAAGGAAGGAAGGGGTGATGAAAGACGAACGCTGATTGGCTGAGCGGCGTAAACAATGTGTGTCCTCGATGATGATTGGTCCAGAGCGCCCCGGGGCAGGGTATAATGGCGCCAGTAAGTCTCAAACCGCCGTAGGGGAAGGATGTGTGCCGCCGCGGGTCCTCCTGGTGTTGAGGTCTTTTTATTGGAGGTGAGAATGAGGTTGTGGTTGATAAATTGGTGGATTGTTTCATGTGTAATTGTTTTGTTTTCTTTAAGCTACGTCTCTCTCTCTCTCTCTCTCTCTCTCTCTCTCTCTCTCTCCAAACCATTTCAAAAAGTCCGTTTGGGCGTTCGATTCCGCTCGGGTTCATAGCGAGAAACTTCGAGTGTAAAACGCCAGACGTGATGCTATCCTTGTATAATTCCATGGTAAGACCGGACCTCGAGTATGCTGTAAAGTTCTGGTCTCCAAATTACAGAAAGGACATTGATTTACTGGAAAGGATTCAACGACGCGCCACGAAGATGATTCCAACCTTAAGGGCTCAACCGTACGAGGAACGACTCAAGCGACTCAATATCTTTACACTGGAGGAAAGACACCTACGAGGGGATATGATTCAAGTCTTCAAGTACCTGAAAAAGTTCAATAACGTCGATTACTCCAAATTCTATGAACTGCAACTCAACTCAAGAACTTGAAATAACGGTTTACCCATTCAGTCGAGTCGATGCAACAGACATTGAAAGGAGTTTCTTTTCGAACCGAGTCATCCGTCACTGGAATAATCTTCCCTCAGAAGTAGTAAAATGCGAATACCATCAACTTCAAATATTGAATCGACCGTCATTTCGTTGGGTCGGGAGTAAACTGAATATCGAGGTGCTTTCATCTGCTCCCCAGGCCCCAAGTGGCTATCGAGCAGATTACCAAAGCGCAATCTCGTGATGAGCCAATTGGCTTTCTGTTGCCTGCATTTCCATGTTTCGCCTCTGCTCTGCCACACAGTCCCAACACCTGTCCCTTCCTCTCATGTGTTAGCTGTAGGTGACATGAGATGGAAAAATGGGTGTTGGGACTGTGTGGCAGAGCAGAGGGGAGGAAAGGACCCGCAGAATCGAACTCCCCAAGTACTTTTAAAAATGGTTTGACTATAAGTACTAAATTGATTGATAGATAGTTAAATAGTTATATATAGATAATAGCTATTTAATATAGAAAAGAGTAACAGGAATCGAGAGAAAAAGAAAAGCCGAGAGAGAGAGAGAGAGAGAGAGAGAGAGAGAGAGAGAGAGAGAGAGGGGAAACCACTTAACTACCCAACTTCTCATTCACACACACACACACACACACACACACACACACACACACACACACACACACACACACACACACACATTACTTATTTTCTTCATAATTATGTACGTGTAATTCTCTTATACATGTATTTGTACAATCACTCATGCAAAGAAATAAAAAGGGGTAAAAGTCTAATAACTATTGCCTCTAGCTTTGGCAACACTGCTCGTTGTGTGTGTGTGTGTGTGTGTGTGTGGAGATGAAAGGTAGGACAAAGACACTTACTGATGATTAAGAGACAAAAGAAAGAGAAGAATAGATGTTCAGAGAGAGAGAGAGCGTGAGGGGGGGCAAGTATAACAAGTGCTTCTCTCTCTCTCTCTCTCTCTCTCTCTCTCTCTCTCTCTCTCATCACGTCTGCTCGATGATTTGGCAAAACGGTTTCCAGTCCTACTTTAATCAGGGTTCGATTCCCTCTTTTGATGATCCGATCCTTTTTAGGCTTCTGATTCATTTGCTTCATCGTTTTTTCGCCGTTTGATATTTTCTTTTTCTTTTTGTTTTCGTTTTTGTTCCATGCTTATCGATATTAGGTTTTTGTTGACATATATTCATTTTTTTTGTTTCATTGCCCGTGTGTGTGTGTGTGTGTGTGTGTGTGTGTGTGTGTTGTTTGTGTGTGTGTTGTTTGTGTGTGTGTGTGTGTGTGTGTGTGTGTGTGTGTGTGTCTTAAATAAATCTTCGTTAATGTAAAAACTGATATACACGCTCACAGACAGACAGACAGACAGATAGATAGATAGGTAGATAGAGACAGATAGATAGATAGAAAGACATAGATAGGTAGATAAAAAGATATACAGATGGATAGGTAGCGAGTTAGACATTTAGATAGATGTATAGACAGACTAATAAAGAAATGGAAAAATAGGGAAATTGATAAACGAAGAAAATTAAAGAGAAAAAATGAGGGAAAAGAGAAATAGATAAAGAAAGATTAAAATAGAAAAAGAGACTGACAAGCAAACTAACAAAAAAAACAGAAATAGACAGAATGAAAGACTGATAGACATAGAGAAAGATAAAAAAAGGAAAAGACTTCAAGAGAGAGAGAGAGAGAGAGAGAGAGAGGGGCATCACACCGCATACGTCATATTCATTGCCCCATAAGAGAAGTTTTGTTCGCTGTAAGTTGGTTCATTTCGCAAACACTGGAACGCGTGAATGGCAGAGTGATGGCGGGTGTGAATGTTGGAGGCGGGAAATGTTACCAAATGTTGAATGTGTGTGAAATATCCGAGAAAATATTTGCGTGTGTGTGTCTTTTTTTTTTTTTACAACAAAGGAGATAGCTCAAGGGCACACACAAAAAAGGAAACAATAATAATAAAAAAAAAGCCCGCTACTCCCTGCTCCTAAAAAAGAATCCAAGGAGGTGGCCGAAAAGGGGTCGATTGTCTGTGTGTATGTGTTAGTCAACGTGTGTGTGTGTGTGTGTGTGTGTGTGTGTGTGTGTGTGTGTGTGTGTGACTAGATCGGTCTTTGGCGCCGGTAGACTTTCTTGGAGGGCATTTTGGTCGGCTCCAGCCCGTCATAGCGCAGACAAGTGTTTATAGTGGCGCCACCTTGCTTTTCTCATGCTGCCCCCCGGAATTCATCTTTGAGCTTTCCTGTAGAGAGAGAATCTTGAGTCCGGGTTGATAGGCGGTCTTCAGGACAGCATGTGGGTAGTCTTAAGGGGCTATTACACTGAACAAACTTTCTGTGGATCTTCAGTCAAACCACGATTTCCGCTGGCGTGGTTCTCCTATTTCCGTGGTTTTCTGACGTGTCCACGATCTTCCAAAGCTACGGTAGATTTCACCGAAGGACGACGGTATTACTCACCATCATCATCAGCAGCAATAACAAGAAACAAATGAGAACCACGCTAGCGGAAATCGTGGTTTGACTGAAGATCCACGGAAAATTTGCCCAGTGTAATACCCCGTTAATTTTAGGTCAATAAACTGAATATATAAGTTTGTGTTCGTGTGTGTGCGTTTACGTGAGTTTATGAAAATTTAAATGTGAAAGTGTGAGTCAGTAGTAATGTTAGTATGTGAAATATATGTTAAATGCGTGAATGTCCAAATACAAGCTTCGAAAAATGTTGAAAATAAAATGTTAATGAAAATGTTAATGAAAAAAAAAGTGTGTCGGTTAAAAAATATTGTGAGTGAAATACTAAAGTTATTACGCAGCTAAACAGAATAATACCTCGAATATAAGCAGGATAATATTAAGGAAAGAAAAAAAGCGGATATCATAAGAGGAAAGAAAAATATAACTCTGGAAACACACACACACACACACACACACACACACACACACACACACACACACACACACTTGATGGATTACCCAACACACATACACACACACGCACACAGATTACGTACACACACACACACCGAAAAACGTACACACTCAGGTAAACAAACAGGTGACAGGTTAATTATGTGCGTGTAAGTTTATGTACGCGGATGAGGAAAGGAAGTGTACATAAATATAGTGTACGAGGAGATAAATTAGAGAGAGAGAGAGAGAGAGAGAGAGAGAGAGAGAGAGAGAGAGAGAGAGAGAGAGAGAGAGAGAGAGAGAGAATATAGGTCGAAAACAAAATTAGAAAACGTAAAGTAAATCAAATAAAAAAAGGATGAAGGAAAAAAAAAGAAAACAAAGAAAATATGAGAAAAAATTAATGAAAAGGAAAGAGAGAGAGAGAGAGAATGTAGGTCGAAAACAAAAATAGAGAATGTAAAATAAATCAAATAAAGAAAGGAGAAAGGAGAAAAGGAAAGAAAACAAAGAAAATATTAGAAAAAAAATGAAAAGGAAAAAACTATCATCAGGTTATCACGGACGAGAGAGAGAGAGAGAGAGAGAGAGAGAGAGAGAGAGAGAGAGAGAGAGAGAGAGAGAGAGAGAGGTGCAGGCACTCTCCATATCTTAACCTGTAAACATCCACTACATAACCTTGATTTAAGAGTTTTTTTTATTTTGTTTCTTCCTCCTTCGCCCCATTTTGGTGATTTACTCTTCCTGAAATTCCTCTACTCTTCCTCTTCCTCTTACTTCCTTCTCTTACTCCTCCTCTTCCTCTTCCTCCTCCATATCCTCCTCTTCTTCCTCCCCCTCCATCTCCTTATTTTATTTCCTTTTGCCTTCCTCACTTTTTCTCCTAATCTACCTCCTCTTCCTAATTATACTCCTCTTCTATATCCTCCTCCTCCTCCTCCTCCTCTTCATAAAAATAATAATGATAGTAATAATAACAACAATAGTTTCATTAGTAATCCATATTTCGGAACCACTTCAGCGGATAATAACAATAATAATAATAACAGTTTCATTATTAATCCATATATTGCAACCACTTCCACGAATAATAATAATAATAATAATAATAATAATAATAATAATAATAATAATGATTTATGTGAAGTGTATAATATTATTGATAACCTTAACCTTTTTTTTCTACTCCATCCTTTTTCTCCTTCCTCCTCCTTCTCTTCCTCTTCCCTCTTTCTCTTTTTCGTTTGTCTTTGCCTCACAGTTTTTCTTTTATTCAGTTTTTTCCTTCCTCTTCTTTATCATCATCCCCTTTCTTTCCTCCTCTTCCTCCTTTATTTTCCCTATTCCTCTATCTCTATCTCTTAGTTTATCCTATTACACCGCTTTCTATTTCCTCTTCTTTATCATATTTTAATTCTCGACCTCCTCCTCCTCCTTCTCCTCCTTCCCCTCTTCCTACTTCCTGCCCTATTTCTCTCTCTCTCTCTTGCTTTTCCTTTCATTCCGTTTCCCCTCCATCTTGTTAATCATTTTCCTTCTCCTCCTCCTCCTCCTCCTCCTCCTCTTCCTCCGCCTATTCCGCTTTCTAAATAAGCATAAAATCTCCGGGAAGCGCACGCCCTCCCTCCTATCGGGACTCAGCTCTCTGTTGATGAGGCAAACTATCGAGCGCTTTCACGGAACCGATATGGGGCGAGAGAGAGAGAGAGAGAGAGAGAGAGAGAGAGAGAGAGAGAGAGAGAGAGAGAGAGAGAGAGAGTAATGTTTTTTTTTATTCTAATATTCATCTTTTTTTGTTTTTTCTTCCTTTTCTTGTTTTTTTCTTTCTTTTGTCCCTCATACTTATGTTTTTTTTTCCTTTTCTTCATCTTTGTTTTCTTTTTCTGTTCGTTTTATTGTTTTTTTTCCTTTATTATTCAGCTTTTCAATTTTTCTTCCTTTCTTCATTTTTTTCTTATTTCACCCCCTCTTTCACGTCCTCCTCCTCCTCCTCCTCTCCCCTTATTCCTCTTATGCCAATTACTTCTTAGAAACGCTAATTATAGAAATGGAAATATGGAAAGGAATGAAAATATATATAAATTAAATTCTTAGTAGGAGTATCAATAGTAGTAGTAGTAGTAGTAGTAGTAGTAGTAGTAGTAGTAGTAGTAGTAGTAGTAGTAACAGTAGTAGTAGCAGTAGTAGTAGTAGTAGTAGTAGTAGTAGTAGTAGTAGTAGTAGTAGTAGTAGTAGTAGTAGTAGTAGTAGTAGTAGTAGTAGTAGTAGCAGCAGTAGTAGTAGTAGTAGTAGTAGTAAGTAATAATCTTTAAAAGCCTCTCTGCATTTGAAATCTTTTGAATATGAGCAAAATTATCCCTGCTTATCCAGGTTTAATGTACCCTTTCAACAAGAGAGAGAGAGAGAGAGAGAGAGAGAGAGAGAGTATAATATCGATAAACTTGATCTCATTCATGAATATAGAAACTTTAGTATTAGGTGCTCTCTCTCTCTCTCTCTCTCTCCGTGTAGTCCTCTTTCACTTCTCAGATTTCCTCTTTCCTTCCTTGTATCTCCTCCTCCTCCTCCTCCTCCTCCTCCTCCTCCTCAGCCTCCTCCTCCTCCTCAACAAAAGGATAAACTCTGCTATAACTTACACGTAAAGTTACCTTCATAAGTCCGCGTGTGTGTGTGTGTGTGTGTGTGTGTGTGTGTGTGTGTGGTTTAG